>NW_024412377.1:100639372-100695031 GCF_014898765.1 Herpailurus yagouaroundi
GCGGTCCGTGAGTTCGAGCCCCGCGTCGGGCTCTGGGCTGATGGCTCGGAGCCTGGAGCCTGTTTCCGATTCTGTGTCTCCCTCTCTCTCTGCCCCTCCCCCGTTCATGCTCTGTCTCTCTCTGTCCCAAAAATAAATAAACGTTGATAAATCCTCCTTAGATGTTCCTGTATTAGTACCATTCCCTTAGTTGATTCTCTGCTGTTCTGAAAATGATTCTACAAACGCATAATAGTTAACATGTTTTCTGCCTTTTCAATTAATGAATTATTCACATCAACTAATTAATTTCAGAACTTCAAATGTATTGATCCATCCATGTACCATTGTTCCCCCTGCTAGTCAATAAATTCTAAAATATATATGTATATTTATATATATGTACATACATTTATATATGTAACATGTATTATATTATGTATTATAATATGTATTGTTATATACATATATATGTATTTTATTATATGTATTTATATATATGTTAAGTAAATGTATTATATATATATATACACACATATACACACATATATATATGCACATATATACATATATACATATGTATATGTAAGTAAAGTATTCTGTTGGTGCTTTGGGGAATTTTGGAGAAAGAAAGTGGTGAAATGGAACTAGTAAATCGTATTCAAGGATTTCTGGACAGGACACCAACAGTGACCACTCCCCTCCTGGGGTCAGGTCACTTAGGCTGCCCCTGGAGTGAAGGGAATGCTGGTCATGCCAAATACAGAGGAAGAGTGAGCTTGGTAGGTCTAAGGTCTAGGGAGAAGATCATGGGCCAGGACTCTAGAGGGCAAAGCCAAGAGTAGTATTTGGGAGATCAGGTTCCACAGAACTTTGTCATCTGGGAGAGGTGTTCAGAAGAAATTGGTTGTGTTAAGTGGGGAGAACATGATTAAATTCTGGGTTTTTCTGATATGGTCCCATCTCTGACCTACAGTTGCCTTCCATTTATAGTGTGATACTTGATTTTGCCATTTAAGAGAATAGAAAGTTTTCTTTTAAAGCAAATGTATTTAAGGAAACAGAGTACAAGTATAAAAATACTGAATAAATAAATTTTTTTCAACGTTTACTTATTTTTGAGACACACAGACATAGTGTGAGCAGGGGAGGGGCAGAGAGAGAGGGAGACACAGAATCTGAAGCAGGCTCCAGGCTCTGAGCTGTCAGCACAGAGCCAAATGTGGGGCTCAGACTCACGAACCAGGAGATCATGACCTGAGCCAAAGTCAGGTGCTAACCGACTAAGCCACCCAGGCACCCCTACTGAATAAATAATATAGATATAGCTGGAACCATAGAGGTGGGACCTGAATGACTGAAGTTAGGACAACACTGCCTTCGGGCAGAGCAAAAGGGAACAATCTGGGTCCCACACCGCTTAGATGAGACGCCCAGTGCTGTGCCAAGGATTTGAGAAGGCAGCAGCCTGCCGATGGAAGCAGAAATGGTGCCACCCAGAGTTGTGCTAAAAGCCTCGAGTGTCCATATATAGGTAGACAGAATATTCCGTATCTCATCGGTCACCTGATGGATGGCCAGGAAGCATCAAGGCTTCCCAGGAACTTCCACACACACCATTCAAAATGCCAGGCACTGCCTCCTTGAGATACTGCACTGTCATCGACCTTTTAAGTTGTTCTGGATAGTGATTTTAAACAGATTGCCCCAGCATGAAATGTTAACAGATAAGAGAGAAGGACACTTGCTGTAATTTCTCTTAAATGTTATACTCTGTTAAGAATGGCCTCGCAATTACAGAAATGTGACTGACAATTAAATATCTGTTGGCACACACACACAATGACAAGAATTACGTTATAAAAATACAAAGTTTTCTTGATGTGAAGATGCCTTTAAAAATCTGTATTTCTGAAAATAGCTGCATCTCTGAAATCCAACTGCTGTCTCACAACTGATGTAAAAAAAAAAAATCTTACCAGGATATCCAGTGCCCTGATGTTTTTTTAATGTGCTCTGAAATTATAATATAAATTTAAATGAAATAGGACTCTTCATCCCATTGTTAAAATGAGTGGTAAGCATTTATTATTTCTATCACGTACACGACAGGGAAAGAGCTAATAATCCTTTTCTCATCTACAGAACCATCTTGCAAATATTTATACGGTTAAAGACATGGAGATGTTAATTCAACATTAGGACCAAGGCAGCAACTTTTTTAAGGAAAGCAGTCAGCCAGTCAGAATTGTAGGTCTCTTTTGGAAATTATTTTTCACAGGACGTGGCAACATGTTTCTAAAGTCTTTAGCGTCTTCCAAAACTCCTTGTTTCAAATTGTACCTCCAAGGACAGTTGGTTGCAATTATATACCTTCACACAGGCCTCTGCGTGGCACAGGAAAACAAGACCAATGTGCTTGTGAGGGCTCTCAGTCTACCACCTTGCCAAGATGACTCTTAACTGAGCAACGACATAGTGATCCTCTCCCTCTGGGGCTTCACTGGGGAGAGACGACGCCATCTTGCTCATAGTGAAGCATTGCAATTTAGAGCCATGGTCTGGAATTTTATTAGTTAACTCTCAAAACAAGAGTCCGGCCTAAAGACCGATCTGATGGGCAAAAATAGAGGAAGGGATGAGAAGAACCATACTTCAACACAGTTACATGTGAGCACATAGCATTAATCATTCCTTGTGTTGTAACGAAGGGGCAAAAGACTCCAAAATGCAAGAACTGGTTAAATAAAGCAAAGAGTCGGAGTGCCGTGAAACAAAAAGTAATTCAAAAGAATCTTTAGACTGAATGTGAAAATGATTGGAATTCAAAGTTGGAGGAAAAAAAAGTAATGAATGAAAAAAATAAAAAAGGAGTGAATGAGCATATATACGTATGCTATTAGCATTTGCCGAGAAAAATATGGGTCCTTTAGCGTGTTTTCCTCTTTTCTCAAAAGCTGTCAGGACACCCTTGGTGCACCTTCTAGTGATGACATCTCAGAATTGAGGGAGTGAGGTCCTTCTGCCCCCAAGGTACAATGTGTGAGCACATTGGTGCTGGCTCTAAAATGGTGTGTTCCCAGCTCTGGAGTTAGACTTGGGAAAATAAATCAATATGGCCTGAGGAAATTTTGCAGAACATGAAAACATTTACCAGAAACAGTAAGCCAAATCACTGATTTTAAAAGAATTATCTCTGGGCAAAGTACGGACTTTGCAATGATTTAAAACTGAATATTCTTCAAGTAAAATGATGCACTGTAGAATATTTGAGTCCAAAAGACCTGAAGAGGGTTCTCTTCCTAATTCAGGTAGCCCCTCTATAAAGCTCCTGAGTATTGTAAAAAAAAAAAAAAAAAATCTACATAGATAGTGGTTGCCTATAAGTTTCTTAATAGAATATGCAGAGCGAATTGCATTTCTGCTCAGAAAAAAATAGTTAGTCCCAAGCCCTGTATTTCAGTTATGGTTAAGCTTGACCATGAATCACAGAGACCAAAAACAGTAGCAGTTTAAAGAAGGCAGACATTTGCTTCCATGTTGTTCTGGCACTTTGGTTCCACAAAGTCCTCAGAGACCCAGCCGCCTTCCATTTTTTTTTTTTTTCCTCACGACCCAAGATGGTGGCTAGAGCTCCAGCTATCATATCTGTATTCCAGGTAGTAGGTTGGAAGATGGGCATAAAAGACATGGGCAAGGGCATATGGTAGCTTTTGCTTAAAGAACATTCCCAGAAGCTACCAAAAGATACGTCAACATATATTTCTTGACCACGATTAAGTCATGTTGTCATGCTAAGCTGCAAGAGACAAAGAGAAATATTTTTATTCTGGGAAGCTAGAACCCAGTGGAAAAAAAATGAAACCCTATTAATATGGAAGAAGGGAAGAAGGTACAGAGAAGGGAAAAGAGCATTCTCTGCAAAACTTTTAGCCAACTCTATTAAAACTGGTAGGTGTTTAGGGGCGCCTGGGTGGCGCAGTCGGTTGAGCGTCCGACTTCAGCCAGGTCACGATCTCGCGGTCCAGGAGTTCGAGCCCCGCGTCGGGCTCTGGGCTGATGGCTCAGAGCCTGGAGCCTGTTTCCGATTCTGTGTCTCCCTCTCTCTCTGCCCCTGCCCCGTTCATACTCTGTCTCTCTCTGTCCCAAAAATAAATAAACGTTGAAAAAAAAAATTAAAAAAAAAACTGGTAGGTGTTTGATAATTAAGAAGTTAGTTAAAGGAAGGAATTACAAAGAAGGTATTTACATATCAATGATACTTACCTTATATGTTGCTTTAAAAAATTTTTTTTTAATTTTTATTTATTTTTGAGAGAGAGACAGACAGAGTGCACGCAGGAGGGGGGCAGAGAGAGAGAGGGAGACACAGAATCCAAAGCAGGCTCCAAGCTCCGAGCTGTCAGCACAGAGCCGGACGCGGGGCTCGAACCCATGAACTGTGAGATCATGACCTGAGCTAAAGTCGTCGCTCAACCGACTGAGCCACCCACGCACCCCTTAAATGCTGCTTTTAACTTCTTACACAACACAGTATGTCATTCTTCACTTTCCCTGAGTACAAGGCAGATGATTGCAGTTAGTCTTGGATCCTCTCAGTGGAGATCACCACACCCTCTTTAGAGAGAAGCAGGGAGTTTCTGGGTTGGTTGAACACCAACTGGGTTGGTTGGAGATGGAGGGAGAGTGGCATCCTCCAAAAGAGCTTGGCAGCTCCAGGCCCTTTCCCCATTCCTTGCCCTATACCTCTCCTCCCTCTAGCTGTTCCTGAGTTATATCCTTTTACAATAACCTAGTAATCTAATCTTTTTATGACTGATTCATGGAGCCGGAAAAGACCGCACGAACATGTTCAGCACCTCTGGTTGCATAAAAGCAGCAGGTGACGTCTCCGATGTGGCCAAGGGGTAGAAGTCCCATTTCATTTGTCCGATTGGAAATCTGCGTTATGAGAATAAAGATATCCAAGGCAAGGCAAATGAGCTGGATGGCACTCTCTTGGTTCTAGACAGCTGCGGCACCGATGACAATAACCCCTTCCTGACCCAGTGGGTGGTGCATGCTCTCTGAATCCTGAAGGAAGACAGCAGCCAAAACCAAGATGTGACCGCAAAGACAGAGGAACGGGGCTTGGCAGATGCTTTCTTACTTTAAACCATGGGTTGTGAAGTTCAGAAGAGGGATGACGGGATTTTTCTGAAATCCGCTAGTGACACGTCCGAGCCATGTATGAACTCTCCATTCACATACCTGAATTTTTGGAATCTGGTTATAGATTTTCATCTACTGTCTAATGTGAACTTGCAAGTGTTTGAAGATTTATAAGTACAAATTCAGACACGTGTGAATTTTTCAGATACTAGAGTTAAGTTTGTAGACGCTCAAAAATGAAAGTACATGAATATTCTGTTGTTTCTTTGCTTTAAAAACGTAACTGCCTGCCTTGCCTTTGTCCCCATAGATACAATGTGCATTTAAGTAATACATTATTCTTTGTGTGGCAGCAAATAATAAATTTTTCTCTTTGGGGGGGGGGGGGAAGGAGAAGCAGGAACTTAAAGTTCTTGAACACTATGGACATAATCTTACTGATTTTTATGATTCTCTAAATCAGTAGGCATCTCACCTGCACCTATTTCTATAGGATCTTTGTAATGATTTGGGTTTGGGTTTTCTCTTTTGTTTTTTTTTTTTTTTTTGCCTTTCCCAAACGTTTAACAGCTTTCATGGAAGAAACTCCCTTTCACACTCACATTTTCCCCGTTTCCCATTTTAAGTGGTATTTCTACGGTGGATGTTTAAATGGCACACTTCCCTTATCTCAATTTTGCCTGAGGCCCAACAACTGAGAATAAAGGTTCTGAGTACGCACGTCTTAAGAGAGGACGCACATCGTCTTTGCCCGATTTGCTAAGGGGTATGGCCAAAATTTTCCACCACAACTTAGCTTATCACCAACTGCCAGGCTACACGAGAAAGGGAGGTTGATAGAAGGAATTTCTTTGAAGATAAGGTCAGAAAGTGACCTTCAAGTGAACAGCTAGCAGAGCATGATGTGGAACCCTGGAGAGGAAGGTCACTCCGACCTGAAGCTGGACTTGTGCCTAGAAAAGTTTAAAGCGGGAAGCTGCCCCTGGCTGCAGACGGAGGGAGTGCACCCGGAGAACAAGGGCACTCCTACCATCATCAGGCTTCCCCAATGGCGGGCAGGCAGGTATGCACCCCAGTGGTCAGAGGGGACCTCACTGAAGGTAGCTGAACTTGATCATCATGCAACAGCCCTGTCCAAGACCTCCGCCTGCGAGCCCAGCATAGTCCTCAGGAGTTAGGAGCCGAGTGGAAAGTCATAAATGGAGAAGCAGCGCCTGTACTAGGGTGTGGTGAAGCGGGAGGTCCGTGGTGAGGCGGGAACCCCCAAAAGCGCCCCGTAGAGAACGGGCAAATATCTGGGCGTCTGTCACTCGGGAGCCCTGGTGCCAGATTGCAGAGTCATTGGTCTCAAACGCGTCCTTTGTCCTTCCCTGCCTGATTTCAAGCCTGCTAGTTCAGATGCGGCGCAGAAAGGGAGGGAGGAGCCGCGGCAGAGGAAGATGGAAGGCTGAGAACCAGCTCCTCCCTCAGTGGCAATCCGCGAGGCCACCGTGGAGGAGGAGGTAAAGCTCTGATAGACAGCTAGCTGGTCTGCACTTGTGAATGACTAAATGTGAGATTGCTCACTGAGAGCTGAAAGCGAGTAGAAATGTTGGACATCTGCGGGAGAGACTGGCCAGCGGCGGAGAGAGAATTCAAACCAGCATACGTGACAAAGAGTAAAGTTGTGGATTGGTTTGGTTTTTTTCAGTTTTAATGCTCTGACCTCTTACTAAACACTTTAGGTACACATTGAAGGAAATTACATGTTTTTAATCCTTACCACAACTGGCACAGTTTTGGAAACAGATACAACTGACTCTGGTTATAAACACACAGTGAAATTGGCAGGAGTAAAAACAAAACAAAACAAAACAAAAACAAAAACAAAAAAAACCCACAACACCTCCCCTGGGTGGAAAGAAGCAAGCACATTCACCACCATGTTGTACAGAGAATCCCGAGTGGTGAATGAGTGGCTGAAGTGGAGGTCTGTGAATTTTACCATTCCCTCTTTTAAAGACCCACTATTTACTTCTTTATTTGTTATTTTGAAAAGTGTTTATTTATTTGGGGCCCCTGGGTGGCTCAGTCGGTTGAGTGTCCAACTTCGGTTCAGGTCATGATCTCGCAGTTTGTGAGTTCGAGCCCCGCGTCAGGCTCCCTGCTGTCAGATGTCAGTGCAGAGCCCATTTGGGCTCCTCTGTCCCCCTCTCTGTGTCCCTCCCCCACTTGCACTCTCCCACAAATAAATAAAAATATTTTTAAAAAACACAAACAAAAAAATTAAATAAAATGTGTATGTATTTATTTATTTTGAGAGAGCAAGTGCATGAGCGCAGAGGGTTCAAGCCCATGAACCCACATAACCTGAGCCACAATCAAGAGTCAGAGGCTTACCCCACAGAGCTACCCAGGTGCCCCAACTCCAATTTTTAAAGAATAAAACCCATTTAGAGGTAATACATGAAAAAAAAAGTCAAACAGAAGTAATGGTACCTGCATTCAATGAAATACAAACACTTCAAAAAGGACTTAAGAGACCATATTGATTATTAAAACTTGAGTAACAAGGACACAATTCTCATTTAACCTGTGTGTATATGTATTTTAAGTTTTCCATAATAAAAAGTTTTTTTAAAGAAGTTATCTATTATAATAATAGCTGTTACTTCCTCCTGGGTCACTAACTGATGAGAATTTGATGACAGCCTAGGGCCTTTCCATAGAAAATTTAAAATTTTTTTCTTTTTTCAACGTTTATTTATTTTTGGGACAGAGAGAGACAGAGCATGAACGGAGGAGGGGCAGAGAGAGAGGGAGACACAGAATCAGAAACCGGCTCCAGGCTCTGAGCAGTCAGCACAGAGCCCGACGCGGGGCTCGAACTCACGGACCGTGAGATGGTGACCTGGCTGAAGTCGGATGCTTAACCGACTGCGCCACCCAGGCAACCCCATAGAAAATTTAAATTGGGGACACCTGGGAGCCTCAGTCAGTTCAGCGTCTGACTCTTGATCTCGGCCCAGGTCATGATCTCATGGTTCATGAGACTGAGACGTGCATTGAGCTCTGTGCTGACAGTGCAGAGCCTGCTTGGGATTCTCTGTCTCCCTCTCTCTCTGCTCCTCCCCTACTCATGCTTGCTTTTGTGCTCTCGCTCTCGCTCTCTCTCTCTCTCTCTCAAAATAAATAAATAAACTTAAAAAAAGAAAAAGAAAAATTTAGATAGACCTATGTATGAAAGTCCTGTGCACAGTTTCAGCAGATCCATGGAATCCCCGCAGATCGTCCATGGATCCCAAAAGAAGTTCTGGTTCGCGTTCTTTCATTTACAAATGAGGAAACTAAGTTCCAGGGAGGAGGGAGGTGAGATGATTTGCTCAAGGTGATGGAAGGAGTCCAGCTGGTGACTGCATCTTTCCCCAGCGCATTCCCATATCCTTCCTCAGTCAGGATGGGGAAGAAAGTTGTGGAATAGAACACGGTACCATTAGGGAGTGTCCCGTGAGGGGGCTGTTGAATGTTTCGTCCATCTGTCCTTATTTCTAGAAATGCAGCCTCTATTGACCTAGTCACCCAGGTAGAAACACTCGAGCCCCCTTTCCCCCTTCCTCTGCTTAACGCTGCATATCCGGTCAGTCACCAAGTCCTGTGACTCCCACTCTGTGTCCTGTGTCACTTCTGACCCCTCATCCCCTCATTGCTTTTCCTCCCGTCACTTCTCATTACAGGTCTTCCCAGACTGTGGTGACTTCCTCCTCACTAGCCTCCTGCCCCCATGTCTTAGCTCTTACCCTATCCACAGGGACTCACCAGCTTAACCTCTCAAAAGCATACCTCTTACCGTGTGTCTGCCCTGCTCAAAAAACTGCTTGTGATTCATTTCCCAAATGAAGCCACTGAGGCCCAGAGCAATGGCATGCTGAAATCAAGTCTGCACAGACAGTTAAATGGAAGCCTAGAATCCAGAACTCTGGAGCCCAAGCCTTCCAGATTCAAATGTAATGCCCTTAAAGGGTAGACCCTAGAAAGCAACATGAGAACCAACCAGGAAGTTTGATCAGCATGCAGATTTCTAGAAACCTTCCCTGATGACTACATTAGACTCTCCAGGACGTCTGTATTTTCAACAAGCTCTAAAGGTAGTTCTAAGAGTCTGTCACATTTGGGAATGACTTCTCTATAGCAATAGATGTAGTTTTAGATAACCAATAAATTGATTAAAAATCCATTAATATGTTGTTATTGATATATCGATTATCTAATACTGCCTATATTAGTCAGACTTTCTTTAGACATTACTGCCACTTTGACTTACTTGCATACATTGTCAAAATAAACAGTCTGCATGGTGGCTGTAAATCCTGAAGACCAGAAAAGAATACGTGTATGGTATTCCCTTGAAAGGCTGGTGACATAGACTATGACTGCCTGGCAATATTTATTCTTTGTCCATTTACAGTCAGCAAGGAGATCAAACTTTGACTAGTGTCTCATTGCCTCCTCTGCACAGCTGCTGAATCCACATGTGAATCACGAGCTTTGTTACTTGTTACACTTCCCTGTGAATCAGAGCACACATCCCTAAACCTCTTTGTGCAGAGGTTTTCATTGCTAGCGTCCTCTTTCTATGTTCAGACCCTTCAAAGGAAGGTCACACTTGGAGCATACGTGTCCAGCCCACACAGACATCCACAAACCGTGAATTTCAGACCAAAACAGTTCAAGGCTTCAGAGAAAGCTCAAGGCTTCAGGAGGCTAGGATAAGAAGTATCTGGGCAGCGAGAGTGGATGCAAACTAAAAGGGAGATAAATCACGAAGGTCTCAACACTCTGGTTGAGAAGAAACATTCCCAGGTGGGTTTGACGTTAATGGGTTCCCCGCGCAGACTGGCTGATCCCAGCCCAACTGAACACCCGCTAGTTGCTCCAGATAAACTTCCCAGATCTTCTGGGTGCTGTGAAGGTCCCCGCCACTCCTGTCTCTGCCAGACCTTTGTCCTCACACCTAGAAGAGGCGGTCTGTAAATAAAATACAGAAGAGTGACTGCAGGAGCCCAGTCTACCAACAGATAATTCAGTTCATCAATTTCAACATTTGACGACAAGGGCAGGAGGGAACTTTCTGGGGCGATGGGAACGTTCTACATCTTGATTAAAGCCGTGGTAACACAACCACATCCGTTTGTCGAAATTCATTGAACCATACACTTGAAAAAGTGAAACTTTAACATAAATATAAATCGTGCCTCGGTAACAGTGACTTCAAAAATGTATTAAACATAACGTAAAAGAATGCTTATAAGATTAAAAATACTTAGAAAGGATATAAAGAAGATTAAGGGTGAATCAAAGAATAATACAAAGATGACATTTCCTTTTAAACGGTAGGTAGCAACTTCAACATATTTTTTAAAATTTTCTTTTGTGTTTATTTTATTTTTGAGAGAGACAGAGACAGGGTGCGAACCCACCGCAAAGCCTGAGCTGAAGTCAGATGCTCACCCGACTGAGCCACCCAGCCCCCACCTGCCAGTTTTAAATAGAAAAAAATCACCATAAAAACGTAAAACATCTCCGTAATGAAAGATGTCATGGCAAAGTTAAAAAGCAAGTGATAGTTCCTTGACCTGGCAATTTCATTCCTAGGAATCTGTCTCCTACAAATACACTTCCGGATACAAAATAGAATATCCCAAAAGTTATTTATTTCATTATTGTTTGTAATGGTAAAATAGTTGGAAACGACCCAAGTGTCCAGGATAAACTACAGTTACATCCACACAATGGATTCTGAAGCAGAGAAACAGAATGAGGAAGATGCGGAGTGGTTATTAGAATATCTACAATGTATATTAAGTGAAAACACCTCATAGAGGTCAGAACATTGTCTACTGTTTGATACAGTTTATTAAGAAAATGAGGGGAAAGACTATATGGACATTGTGGCTTATGTTTACAAAATGAAGAACAGGAAAAATGATTTCACACAGGGGATAGGGAGGGACAAGGTGAAGGGATAAAGGCGGAAATGAGACTGCTCTCTGTTTATCTTTCTGTATAGTTTTGACTTTTGAATCTTGTAAGATAACTATTTTTAAAATGTAATTAAATACAAGAGTTAAATGACATTCTAGAGAAACTACATAAAAGACTAACAGCCATCATTATAGACTGCATGTTTGTCATGAAATGTTGTGGAATGTATGTCTGTGACCCACCGCCCCCCGCCCCCCACCCCACACACACACATACACACACCACCACCACCAAATTTATATGTTGAAATCCTGGCTCAGTTGGTTAAGCTTCCAATTCTGGCTCAGGTCATGATCTTGTGGTTTGTGAGTTCAAGCCCCGCATCAGACTCTGTGTGGACAGCTCAGAGCCTGAAGCCTGCTTCAGATTCTGTCTCTTCCTCTCTCTCTGCCCCACCCACCTTGTGCTCTGTTGTCTCTCAAAAAATAAATGTTAAAGAAAGAGAGAAAGAGAGAGAGAGAGAGAGAGAGAGAGAGAGAAGGAAAGAAAGAAAGAGAAAGAAAGAAAGAAAGAAAGAAAGAAAGAAAGAAAGAAAGAAAGAAAGAAAGAAATCCTAACCCCCCAAAGTGATGGTATTTTGAGATGGGGGTCTTTGGGAGGTAATTAGGTTATGAGTGTGGAGCCCTGGAGATGGAGTTAGTGCCCTTATAAGAGGAGATACTAGAGGTCCTTCTCTCTCTCGCTCTCTCTCTCTCTCCTCTCTCTTCTCTCCTTCTCTCTCTTTGCAGTGAAAACACAGCCATCTGCAAACCAGGAAGTCAGCCTTCACCAGACGCAGGATCTGCCAGCACCTTCATTTTGGACTTCCCAGCCTGCAGAACTGTAAGAAATATTTGTTGTTTAAGCCACCCAGTCTTACAGCAGCTTGAACTAAGACAGGCCATCATAAATAAAAAGCCCTCATAAATCAATAAGAAGTTTCAATCTAATAGAAAAATGAACAAAGAAGATTCTTGTGAAAAAACACACTCCTACGTGTCTTCTCTAGTCCCAGCATTCTACTTCACTTCTGCTATTTCTGATCACCAAATGTGTGGTAATTCTCCCACACCAAGCAATCCTGCAACCCCAGCAGGCTGTTATATAATTTAACTCAATCCTGACACTCTGTCTGAAGATAGTATCAGATCCCACAAAGTCAAAGTCAATCCGAGAAGACCGCCCTTTCCTTCAACTTCAGATGCTAATCACAAGTCCAGGTTGTTACCTGAACTCGTGACCAACTGGCTATAAATCAGAAGTTCCCATGACCCCCTTCTCAGGCTCAGCTCATTTGCTAGAGCCACTCACAGAACTCAGGAAAACAGTACTTTCTAGATTACTGGCTTGTTACAAAGGATATTAAAGGATACGAATGAATAACCAGATGAAGAAGTACATCTTTCAAGTTCCAGAGCTTCTGTTCCTTTGAATTTGAGGTGCACCACCTTCAGGCACTTTAAAGTGTTCCTGCAAGCCAACCCGGAAGTTCTCTGAGCTCCTCATTTGGGGGTTTTGTGAAGGATTCATTTATGTACACACAATTGATTAGATCTTTGCCATTAGCGACTCAGTCACTCTCTAACACTTCTTCCATCCCCAGAGATCAGGGGATGGGACTGAAAGTTCCATCCCTCTAACCATAAAGTTGGTTCCCCTGGCAACTGGCCCCTATCCCTGGGTGCTTTCCAAAAGTCACCTCGTTAACACAAACTCAGGTGTGGCTGGAAGGGGCTTGTTATGAATAGCAAAAGTCACTCAGGAAATTCCAAGGGTTTTAGGAGCTGTGTGCCAGAAATGGCAACCAAACAGATGCAAATTAAAACAATAAGATTTTTTCATACATCTGATTATCTTAAATTTAAAAGATTGATAGTATCATTGAAGGGTAGAAGGACGGGGAAACAGAATCTTTATTCAGCTGTTGGTATGAGAATAAACTGGTAGCATCTTATGGAATGTCTTCAAAATTCCAATTCGAGAAATGTGTGCCAAATACATGCTTGTAATATACATCAGTATACTACAGTGATGTTTATTTCAGCATTGGCTGTAATAGTAACAAATTGGAAACAGCTTAAATGTCTATTATGTTATGATACAGCCTTACAATGGAACACGAGGCAGTCATTAGAAGAATGAGGTGGCTGTGTATGTACTAACATAGAAAGATCCTTAACGTGTATCAAGTGTACAGAGCAAATTGCAGTAATTATTACCATATTTTTGTAAATCAAAGGATTAATGGTTTTATCATATCCATGTATATATGTGCATGAGATAACCTCGTGTAAGAGCTGACATTTCATGCCATTCAAAATGTTTAGTACTAGGGGTGCCTGAGCGGCTCAGTCAGGTTAAGTGTCCTACTTCAGCTCAGGTCATGATCTCACAACTTGTGGTTTCAAGCCCTACGTTGGGCTCTGTGCTTACAGCTCAGAGCCTGGAGCCTGCTTCAGATTCTGTGTTTCCCTCTATCTCTCTCTGCCCCTCCACTACTTGTGCTCTGTCTCTCAAAAATAAACAAAAGAATTTTAAAAAATGTTTAGAATTGAAGGAAACCTTAAAAGTCATTTAGTGTTGTGGTTTCCAAAATTAAGTTTGTTTTCTAATTGCATCAGAAACCATAGAGAGACGTCTTTTTGTTTTTTTTGGCCATAAAGTATTATTTTATTTTATTATTATTTTTTTTTAATTTACATTCAAATGAGTTAGCATATAGTACAACAATGATTCCAGGAGTAGATTCCTTAGTGCCCCTTACCCATTTAGCCCATCCCTTCCTCCCACAACCCCTCCCGTAACCCTCAGTTTATTCTCTATATTTGTGAGTCTCTTTTGTTTTGTCCCCCTCCCTGTTTTTATATTATTTTTGTGTCCCTTCCCTTATGTTCATCTGTTTTGTCTCTTCAAGTCCTCATATGAGTGAAGTCATATGATGTTTGTCTTTCTCTGACTAATTTCACTTAGCATAATACCCTCCAGTTCCATCCACGTAGTTGCACATGGCAAGATTGCATTCTTTTTGATTGCTGAGTGATACTCCATTGTATGTATATACCACCTCTTCTTTATCCATTCATCTATCGATGGACATTTGGGCTCTTTCCGTACTTTGGCTATTGTGGATAGTGCTGCTATAAACATGGGGGTGCATGTGTCCCTTCGAAACAGCACACCTGTATCCCTTGGATAAATGCCTCGTAGTGCAATTGCTGGGTCATAGGGTCGTTCTATTTTTAGTTTTTTGAGGAACCTCCATACTGTTTTCCAGAGTGGCTGCACCAGCTTGCATTCCCACCAGGAATGCAAAAGAGATCCTCTTTCTCTGCAGCCTTGCCAACATCTGTTGTCGCCTGAGTTGTTAATGTTAGCTGTTCTGACAGGTGTAAGGTGGTATCTCATTGTGGTTTTGATTTGTATTTTCCTGATGATGAGTGGTGTGGAGCATTTTTTCATAGCTTCCCACTTCTTGCTGGCTTCCCTCTTTTCTCTCTTCCTTTCCTACTCACTCTTTACTCTCAGGAACAGAACAAATTTCTTCTTGACCCTATTTTTTTATATAAAATTTATTTTTTTAAGTTTATGTATTTATTTTGAGAGAGACCGAGACAGTGCAGTTTGGGGAGGAGCCGACAGAAAGGGAGAGAGAATCCCAAGCAGGCTCTGTGCTGGCAGCACAGAGCCTGACTCAGGGCTCAAACTCAGGAACTGTGAGGTTGTGACCTGAGCCAAAACAAAGAGTCAGACACTTAACCAACTGAGCCACCCAGGTGCCCTGGTAAACTTTATTTTTTTTTAAGCAGTTTTAGGTTCACAGGAAAATGAAGTTGAAGATAAAGAGATTTCCCCTACACTCCCTGCCCCAACATTCATTGTCCCTCCCATCATCAACATTCCCCTCTGCTTGCCCCTTGATGGGAGTTTCTCTCACTTCTTCTAATCCTTTAAAATTCTGACATTTCTGCTCCAGAAATCTCCCACACAAATTAACCTTTTTTTTTTTTTTTAATTTACATCCAAGTTAGTTAGCATATAGTGCAAGAATGATTTCAGGAGTAGATTCCAGTGATTCATCCTTATGTATAAAACCCAGTGCTCATCCCAACAAGTGTCTTCCTTAATGCTCCTTACCCATTTAGTCCATCCCACCACCCACAACCCCTCTAGCAACCCTCAGTTTGTTCTCTATTTGTATTTTATGTTTTGTCCCTCTCCTTGTTTTTATATTATTTTTGCTTCCTTTCCCTTATGTTCATCTGTTTTGTCTCTTGAAGTCCTCATATGAGTGAAGTCATATGATGTTTGTCTTTCTCTGACTAATTTTGCTTAGCATAAAACCCTCTAGTTCCATCCACGTTGTCACAAATAGCAAGATTTCATGCTTTTTGATTGCTGAGTAATACTCCATTGTATATATATCCCACCTCTTCTTTATCCATTCATTCATTGGTGGATTTGGGCTCTTTCCATACTTTGGCTATTGTCGATAGCACTGCTATAAACATTGGGGTGCATGTACCCCTTTGAAACAGCACACCTGTATCCCTTGGATAAATGCCTAGTAGTGCAATTGCTGGGTCATAGGGTAGTTTTATTTTTAGTTTTTTTGAGGAACCTCCATACTGTTTTCCAGAGTGGCTGCACCAGCTTGCATTCCCACCAGCACTGCAAAAGAGATCCTCTTTCTCCGCATCCTCGCCAACATCTGTTGTTGCCTGAGTTGTTAATGTTAGCCATTCTGACAGGTGTGAGGTGGTATCTCACTGTGATTTTGATTTGTATTTCCCTGATGATGAGTGATGTTGAGCATCTTTTCATGTGTCTGTTAGCCATCTGGATGTCTTCTTTGGAAAACTATCTGTTCATGCCTTTTGCCCATTTCTTCACTGGATTATTTGTTTTTTGGGTGTTGTGTTTGATAAGTTCTTTATAGATTTTAGATACTAACCCTTTATCTGATATGTCGTTTGCAAATATCTTCTCCTATTATGTCAGTTGCCTTTTAGTTTTGCCGATTGTTTCCTTTGCTATGCATGAGCTTTTTATCTTGATGAGGTCCCAGTAGATCATTTTTGCTTTTGTTTCCCTTGCCTCCAGAGATATGTTGAGTAAGAACTTGTTGCAGCCAAGGTCAAAGAGGTTTTTGCCTGCTTTCTCCCTGAAGACTTTGATGGCTTCCTGTCTTATGTTTAGCTCTTTCATCCATTTTGAGTTTATTTTTGTGTATGGTGTAAGAAAGTGGTCCAGGTTCATTCTTCTGCATGTTGCTGTCCAATTTTCCCACCACCATTTGCTGAAGAGACTGTCTTTATTCCATTGGATATTCTTTCCTGCTTTGTCAAAGATTAGTTGGCGATACATTTGTGGGTCCATTTCTGGGTTCTCTATTCTGTTCCATTGATCTGAGTGTCTGTTCTTTTGCCAGTATCATAGCATCTTGATGATTACAGCTTTGTAATACAGCTTTAAATCTGGGATTGTGATGCCTCCAGCTTTGGTTTTCTTTTCCAAATTAGACTTATTAAGACATTTCCCCCATCATAGACAGTTTTCTCCATGAAATAAATTCTGTGCCAGAGATAAAGAAATGATGTTTGGATTCACTAAAAACCCTCTCTTCAAAACTGCCACTCAGTGGCTTTAGTTTGCCGCTTAGTTCATCTGTGGTGTCTCTCACATGGCCTCCCTGGCTGAAGATGCTTCTTCCAGCTAAATTCCATGGTTCCCAATTCCTGGTTCTATTTTATATGGTTCTTTGGAAAAAAGTTCTGGAAACCATGCTACCCGTTCTCCTGATGCCCTTTGCCTGGAATCCATCTAGCTTCCAATGCCCTTCCTAGGCTGTAGCACACTTGCCTGAACACACTCCAGGTAAAGCTTAGCTGCTCCAAAGAACAGTGGGATTATTGCTTTCAAAATATTGGCTGCAATATTCCTTTAATACCTTAGCCTACTGGGAACCAAAAATGTGCCTCTCCTTTTCCTGACCTTAATTCCAGATGGTTGAGATTTTATCAACATGCATGTTTTTGTCACAGATTAAACAATGGGTCAGATGAAGGTATAGAGTTCATTCTTCTCCCTCAGGTTACCATAGCCCCTATTCTAACATCAGTTCTCAAATATGGCCTGCTGGGAAATTTGAGCTTTATTTTCCAGACCCAGCACAATCTGTTCCTCTAGATCTAGTGCTTTTGGAGGAAGCTAAAATTCCAGAAGAATCTTCTGACCGATTAAACTCTGCAAACGAAAGCTTTGCTAAGAACAAACATCAAATGTGCTAGCTGTTGTTTTTAATAATTTAATAAGGTAAATATATTGTTATCCTTCAAAAATAACATCTCTCAAAGTCAGCCTCCTATCTCCATTTCTTTCTTTTTTTGATTTAAAAAATTTTTTTAAGCGTTTATTTATTTTTGAGAGAGAGAGAGTGCGTGAGCAGAGGAGGGGCAGACAGAAAGACACACACAGAAGCCAAAGCAGGCTCCAGGCCCTGAGCTGTCAGCACAAAGCCCAATGTGGGGCTCAAACTCAGGAACCAGGAGATCATGGCCAGAGCCAAAGTAGGACGCTTAACCGACTGAGCCACCCAGGCACCCCTCTCCATTTTTTTTTTTTTTTTTTTGAGGCAAGTTTGGATGCCTAACTTTAGGCATTAACTTTGTTTAGGATCCATTGTAGACAACTAGTATAGCTTGCTTATTTATTTATTTATTTATTTATTTATTTATTTATTTATTACGTTTATTTATTTTTGAGACAGAGAGAGAGAGACGGAGCATGAACAGGGGAGGGGCAGAGAGAGAGGGAGACACAGATTCGGAAGCAGGCTCCAGGCTCTGAGCCATCAGCCCAGAGCCTGACACAGGCTCGAACTCACGGACCACAAGATCGTGACCTGAGCTGAAGTCGGACGCTTAACCTACTGAGCCACCCAGGCGCCCCTAGTATAGCTCATTTAAATGGACACCTGTAAAAGGTATTCCGAGCAGGAATGTGGACTCATCTTTCAGGAACATGGTTTTGTAGTGGATACAAGGTAGGTTAGCTTCTGGCTTAGCACCTTCTTGGCTGCCCACTCAAGACTGGCCAGTGCTGATTGGTCCAAGAGTAGAAGACACTGACCCAGACTGAACCAGTAAGAGAAAATTTGAATGGAATACACAGGCAGGTGGAGTTGAGGCGTCTAAAGCCATACCCCAGAGGGGTCCAGGAGCTCCTGCTGCTGCTCTGGTCCTGCCTTCCTCTGGGTTCTGCTCTACCATTCAGAATCCTTCCTGTGTAAATTTGTTTTTCATTATGTTGGTCAGAATTGAACATTAATCAGTATTAAATGTGAGAGTTGTCTCCAGAGTATGGTCATAAGAATTTGTCACTAGCCCTGTGCTCCTTGTCATTTCTGTCAGAGCCTTAAATCAAACCTTAATGTAGCTGCACTTTACCCGGAGCCTGGGTTCTGCATTTCTGGTAGACTTCTAGGGGGCTGGGGCATAGCCTGTACTTTGAGCAGTGGGAACTTGAATACATACAAGTTGTGGTTATTAAATCTGCAGAGGTCCCAAAGTTTTTTTTTTTGTTTGTTTGTTTTTTGGTTTTTGGTTTTTTTCCCCAAAGTTTAAAGCAAATGCTAATGTAGAATTGCCAAATCTAGACATTTATACCCTAAATTAAAGTTGGTATAGAAGAGGCAGGACTATTAGTAACAGCCAACACAGATGCTAGACTATGTGCTTCTGTATTTTCAAGGGATCATTTCAGTGAACCATGAAACGTATGCTATAATTATCCCCATTATAGAAATGAGTCAAGTGGGACCTAGTAGTGCCCAGGGTCACATAGCTACTGAGAAGTGGAGGCCAGGTGGGGTCCCAGCTGTCAGATTCCAGAGCCCTGCTCTGAACCAACACAGTGTCTTTCTCAACGGAAGGACTGCATGCATGAGCATGCTCAGCTCAGTGTGGGAAGCTCTTCTGCCTTGAGTAGGAGGCAGATGGATTAGATGACCTCCACGCTCCAGCCTACCTTCCACCTAATCAAGAGTCTGGACTTGCCAAGCCCAAACTACAGTTTCCCTTTCCTTACCTCCTGTTGCAGCTTCTCATAGTGAAATGGAGAAAATAAACCTCACAGAGAAATTTGGGACTTAGAAGGAGAGAATGGAGGCCATCTAGAGGGGATCTGCACAGAGAGGTGCTTCATCAGGCAAGACTTCCAGCAGCTCTGACCCACGTCTTGGGAGGTGATGAGCCTCCTCTCATACCATAGTGGTCAGGGCTCTCCAGAGAAACAGGACCAATGCAATGTGTGTATTTATATATAGAGAGAGAGAGAAACCTATTATAAGAAATTGACTCACATGTTTATGGCAGCTTACAAATCTCAACATGTGCAGTCATCGAGCTGGAGACCCAATGATGTAGGTTGGCAGGCTGGAGACCCAGGAAGAATCAGTGTTAGAGTGAGCATGAGGACAGGTAAACAACAACAACAAAAACAACAACAAAAACCTTCACCCATGTCCCATGTCAAAGGCAATCAGGCAAGAGGAGTTCCCAGTTATTCAGGGAAAGATGGGCCTTTTGTTGTATTCAAGCCTTCAGAGGGTTGGATAATGCCCTTTAGGCCAAGGTAGGCAATCTGCTTTACTCGCTCAATGAATTTAAATGTTCAACTCATCCAAAAACACACAAAATAATGTTTGGCCAGATATCTGTGCCCTGGCTGGCAGAGCAAAACTGACATGTAAAATTCACCATCTCTCCCGCTTTCTCCCAAGGATCTCCCTGACTGAATCTCCCATCCCTCGTCCCGGGCTGAGATAGTAGATTTCACTTGGGGCAGCCCTCACTTGGCACAGGCTGTGGATTGGGCTGCCCTCCGCCCCAACCTTGTACAAATACAAATCAAGGATGATTTTGTTTTCACTTTTTTAGAGTTAAAGGCATTATCTAGAAGACATCCAGATGACTCCTCCAGCTTTGAAATCTAAACATTTACACTTCTGGAGCAAAAGTGTCAGTCTTTTGGAAATCCTTTGGAGGAGGCTCACTTTGTGTCATCATAAGGATCTTTGAGTCTGTGGAAAGGGACTGTGCACATTCACATTGGAATCATTTACTGGGGGTTCCTTAAAAGACAGATTGAAATAAAAGTATAAATAAACAATAAATAGGAGCACCTGGGTGGCTCAGTCTGTTGAGCATCTGACTCTTGATTTCAGCTCAGGTCATAATCTTACAGTTCTAGGACTGAACCCTGTGTCGGGCTCTGTGCTGAGCACGGAGCCTGCTTGGTATTCTCTCTCTCTCTCTCTCTCTCTCTCTCTCTCTCTCTCTCCCCCCCCCACTCCCTCTCCCTCTGCCCCTCTCCCCAACTCGAGTTCTGTCTCTTAAATTAAATTAAATTAAATTAAATTAAATTAAATTAAATTAAATTATAAGTAAATAACACCCCCAACATACACACACACACACACACACACACACACACACACACACACACACCATTTCAGAGAAGTGAGTTCTCTTAGACGGCACTAGAAATGGCATCTAAAACCAGAAGGAAAATTCTATGTAGTGAGGCAGAGAAGTCATTTTCTAGTAACTATTGTTAACAAAGTTTAGTGAGTAATATTTAAGTAACAAGAGTAATAAATGAGTCATCATGTCTTTATTCTTTTATGATTGTGGAATGCAAGCAGTGAGCTTTGTACCAGAAAACTGCATAATTGCTTTTTTTCAAGCAGAGAATTTACAGCATTATCTGCAGAAAAGGCAGAGATAGAGAGCACTATCTGTGGAATCCTGCTGAGTGCACCAACTTACTTACTATTATGATTTGTCTGCAGAGAAGTAAAGGTAACCTTAGTTCAAGACAAACTCTGTCACTACTGTCTCCACTATGTGACCCTTCATCTCTCTAGAACTGTCAGTCCCCCACCAAGCCAAAGAGAATGAGCCTACAGACAGGGCAGGAAGCTGTGAGAACCAGGTTCTCTCTATTCCCAAGCCAGCCAACACCATGACTTGAGTCAAATTTGGGGCAGGCGGAAAGGTGCTGATTGATGCTGTAAAGATCTGCCTCCTGGATATTCCATGGGTACCAGACACACACAGAGCCTGGCTGTAGGGGCGCTGCTGGCACTGAGCAACTTTTCAAAAATGGAGTCTAGAGTTGGTGGTTCAAGGGCCTTCCATGGTCATTAAGATAAAAACCATGGCTGGGCCCCTATGGCCACTGGTCAACTCTAAGACCCAGGATGTGGGTCACAGGGCTTCCTCCTATGTTCCTCATCCCATCGGGATGCTTTCCCCTCTCCATTTTCTTTAGACATCTTGAGCCTTCCCTGACCACCTCAACCAGGGCGATTTTCCCCTGGCACATTCTCACAGTATCTCGTCCCTCTGCCTGCAGCTCTGGTCCCCAGCTACAGTTTCACATGTGTGTGTAATCACTCCACCTGGGCTGGTGTCCCATGTAAATTGTGGGCTTTGTAAGTGCAGGGCCTCTCCTGGTTTTGATCACCTCTGTGTCCTCGGGGTGTGGCACGTTGTTGGTGTTCCATTACAAATATTTGTTGAATGGATGACTGAATGGATGAATGGCAAGTGGGGAGAAGGTTGTGACCTCAAGGAACTGAGGCAGTGTATGATCATCGTGAGCTCCAGACCCCGCGATCTTGTCCTAGACATATGTACTGTCTTAGTCTGTTCAGGTGGCAATAGCCATATACCGTAGACTGGGTGGCTTATAAACAGCTGAAATGTGTTGCTCACCATTGTGAAGGCTGGAAGTCCGAGATCAGGATGCAGCATGGTCAGGTTCTGGTGGGGGAACCCTGCTGGGGTGAGACTGTTGACTTCTCGCTGTGTCCTCACGTGGCAGAAGGGGCTAGGGAGATTTGTGGGGTCTCTTTTATAAGGGCCCTGTTCCCAGTCATGGCAACTCCCCTTGTTATGACCTCATCATCTCTTAAATGCCCAACCTCCTAATACCATCTCCTCGCGAGTTAGGATTTCAACATATGAATTTGTGGGGAACGCAAACATTCGGACCACAGCATATGTTAATTATGGAAGTGGAGAACAGAGAAGAGTGGGATACACTACAGATTAGAAGCTCTGCCCTTAGAGCAGACACTCTTGGTTTGAAACGTAGTTTTGTCACTCGCTAACTGTACAAACTTGGGCAATTGCTTTGACTCTGCTTCCTCAGTTTTCTCATGTGGAAAATGGGGCTGATTCTGGTACCTAGCCCTGTCCTGTAAGACTACATGAGATAATGCAGGAACACCTTTGGCACATAGTAAGTGCTCAGTCAATGCTAGCTGCTGTTATTTATGATAGCAAAGACCTCACCTTCTCAAAAACCCCGCTCCTCCTTAATCACTACACATTGTGTAGATATAGGAAACTTCACTTGGCAGCCTGAAGATATTTTAGAGTGGTCTGATAGCTTATCGTAAGGGCTTTTTGGGGGCACTAATAATTCAATGGGAGTTAGTGAGGAGTGAGATACAAGAAAGAAAAGTACTTTTAACAAGTCACATGAAAAGGACATTTGAACTTGGGTTAAAAAGCAAGGAAGATATGTTGACATCTCCAAGATCAACTTTCAGGAGGAAAACATGGCATGTGTAGGATACAACAACCATTGTGGGTTGACCCCTACTCAGCTCCCTCTACTGTCCATTTCCCTGAGGGCCTTAGCTCGTGAGGAAGTGGAAGCACAGGCCACCTACCCACTTCTGGTTTGCTAAGTGGCTCTTGTAACCCATTAAGGAGCACTCCCAGAGGGACAGTCAGTTCAGCTCAAGGGCAGTGCTGAGTTGTTAATGCAATCCCTGAATCTGATTCAATGTCCATTTGGACCTGGTTTTTCACCCGAGCTGCCCTGGCTGTGGAGTCATACACCTTTGGGGGTTCTTATCCACTCTGACATCCTGGCTGACACAAGTGGGCTGCTGGAAACCTACTTTTATCCTGAGATCTCTGGATTGGTTTCATTTTTGGACCCAAATGGTTTGACTGCTAAATTTTTTACTTTGAGTTAGTAGGAGGGGCTGTACTGAATACAGCCAACGACAGACATAGAAGTCATTCATTCTGGTGAACAGGCAGCATTCCAACTGCCTTATCTATGCAAGTACAAGCAGAATTGGCGTGAGAGTCAAATACTCTAGCATGAAAAAAATAACCAAAGAGGACTCGTTACCGGGATAGATCCAAATTGCTGACTTGCCCCCAAATATGTCCTCTATTTAGTTCACGCAAAAATGCAAATACTCCCAGAAAGGAAAATATTTAATAATAACAACTGATATTTGCCGAGTGGTTCCCATTGAGCCAGGCCCTGTGTCAAGAGCTTTACACAAATGATCTCATATAACCCTGACAACAGACCCCTGACTATCATCACTTTGCAGATAAAGAGATAGAGGCTCCAAGGGCTTAAATATGTGTGCTGAGGGCGGGACCAGGCAGCCTGGCCTCAAAGTCCATCCTCTTTACTACCACTCCGAACAGTCTCTCCACTTGCTTCTATAATGTTTGTTCATTATATGAATGAAAGGAAACTCAGTCAGACACAAATTATGCCTTTGAAGAGCCAGTCACCAAGCAGAGCTGTTGAGAGCAACGTGGAATCTTAAAATAAGCATTTATTTATTTTTTTTAACGTTTATTTATTTTTGAGACAGAGAGAGACAGAGCATGAACAGGGGAGGGTCAGAGAGAGGGAGACACAGAATCTGAAACAGGCTCCAGGCTCTGAGCTGTCAGCACAGAGCCCGACGCGGGGCTCGAACTCACGGACCGCGTGATCATGACCTGAGCCGAAGTCGGGCGCTTAACTGACTGAGCCGCCCAGGCGCCCCTTAAAATAAGCATTTAAATAGAACTTACCGTGCACTTTAAGTATATTAACTCATTTAATCATCAAGACAAACTTGGTGGTCGATACTATGATCATCTCCATTTAATAAATGATAACACTAAGTACCTGAGGCCACACAGCTACAGAGGACTGAAGCTTGTATTTGAACCCGAGCTCTTAAAGGGACAAAAATGTTGAGGAGAGGGGCGCCTGGGTGGTTCAGTCCTTTAAGCGTCTGACTTTGGATCAGGTCATAATCTCACAGTTTGTGAGTTCGAGCCCCATGTTGGGCTCGGGGCTGTCAGCTCAGAGCCTGGAGCCTGCTTCCGGTTTTCTGTATCCCTCTCTCTCTCTCTCTCTCTCTCTGACTCTCCCCCACATGCACTCTCTCTCAAAATAAATAAATAAACATTTGAAAAAAATTTTTTTTAAGGTTGAGGAGACAGCAGTAAGGACAAACCTAGCTGCAAATGTGGTCGCTCAGGACTCAGCAGTCTTCTGGGTGCACCTGTTCGGCCAATGGCAAATTCACCCTGCACTTTCCTCATTCTTCCAACAGTGCTTCATTTTAAATTAATTCATTCGAGGGGCGCCTGGGTGGCGCAGTCGGTTAAGCGTCCGACTTCAGCCAGGTCACGATCTCGCGGTCCGTGAGTTCGAGCCCCGCGTCGGGCTCTGGGCTGATGGCTCAGAGCCTGGAGCCTGTTTCCGATTCTGTGTCTCCCTCTCTCTCTGCCCCTCCCCCGTTCATGCTCTGTCTCTCTCTGTCCCAAAAATAAATAAACGTTGAAAAAAAAAATAAAAAAAAAAAAATTCATTCATTCATTCATTCATTCATTCGACAAATGTTTGCTAAGCACCTGCGGTGTGCCAGGCCCAGGAGAGTCCATGGGTACAGAATGATGATAAGCTGAGGTACTCGTCAGGACCTCCGAGGAAACAGAGAAGATATTCAGACGAGACCAAGGAGGTCAAATTGGCTTGGCACAGGAGTCTCAAGGATGGGTGGAAAACTGCCAGGCAGACAAAAGGAAAGGTATTTTAGGCAGGGGGTTAATCACAGCCAAGACCCAGAGTTGTGAAGGAGCATGGTATCTGGAGAACGACATGGGGATGACTATGTTAGGCGAGTTGGATGAAGGAAGAAAAAGAGGTTTGGGTGGGAAGGTGGGCAGGGTGGGCCAGGCCAGATTGTGAAGGTCCCTAAGTGACAAATCAGAGTTTCCAGTTTTTCTAGCAGGCCACAGAAAGCAACTGGAAAAGTCTAACCAGGACACTGAACTGGTCTGATGTGCACCTTAGCCCTCTGATAGTAGCAGAACGAGGGCTGAATTAGAAAAGGGAGTCCACGTCGGAAGGCAAGCGTAGGCTCTTGTAGTCGCAAGAAGAGGGAAGTGAAGCTCTCAGTGGGGCTGAAAGGGTTTAGGATGGACCCTGTCTAATGTTTTGCTTTAATCGGTTTATTCTGTGCCTGGCGTTTCTGTGATGGCCTCAAACCAGGGAATCAATTAGTGTATTTGCAAAGAATTCACCAAGCCTATATTAAAATTGTCATATCCTCCCAACTTTCTGAGAAACTCAGGGTCAAGGGCCTGTATCTCTCTTCTGTCAGCAAATTTTGACATGAAAATAACAGGGCACCTTCCCGTGAGTGATCGAGACCTTGTACCTACTTATCCTTATCCTGTAAATGAATTCTTGCGATTATATTCTCCTATTTAAAAAAAAAAAATGCTTATTTATTTTTGACAGAGACAGAGACAAGCAGGGGAGGGGAAGAGAGAGAGGGAGCCACAGAATCTGAAGCAGGCTCCAGGCTCTGAGCTGTCAGCACAGAGTCCGACGTGGGGGCTCGAACCCATGAACAGTGAGATCGTGACCTGAGCTAAAGTCGGACGTTCAACCGACAGAGTCACCCAGGCACCCCAATTCTCTGATTTAATTTAGTTTTTAAAATGTGTTACCCTTGTAAATCCACAGATCAATCTTAGCCTCACTAACAGTGGCACAAGCAGACATTACATGTGTGCTAACATGATAAATTCAGAAGTCCATTGCACGACCCAGGACAGATTGCTGTCTGAATCACTCTCTAGATGTAACCAACAGTTTTTGGGATATACAGGAATTAGACATACAAGTAACCATAAGGAAGCCTTCAGCCAGATCTAGAATGCAGGCCATTCTACGGGAATTATCAGCGTCTTCGATAAACTCGTGACATGAAAGAGATGAAAAGAAAAGATAATTGGTATGAATGAAAGAGAGCTAAAAGAATAACAACCCAATGTCATGCTTGAGCCACGATTCAAGGAAACACACTACAAAAGACATCTTTCCCATTTGGGGATGATACTGAGGAATTAGTCATTTTGCTAGATGCAATCACGGTGTGGTGTTCACATATATTTTTAATGTCCTGTATTTTATATTAGATATCTCACATAATCTCTGGGATAAATGAAAGAAATTTTATTCAATTAAAATAAAACACAATTGACAAGTTACTGATCACTGTTGGTTAACGAGAACCTAGAGTAAATTGTACTGTTGTTCTATATGTTTGAAATTTCCCATGATAAAAAAATGTGTGTGCTAGCTAATTCTGCTTGCTTTTTTAATGTTTTTAGCATAAACACTTTAAGAAAAACAAACAAAATATATATATTTTGTTTATTTATATATATTTTTTGTTATATATATATATGTGTATGTGTATATATATAAAAGAATTAACTATTTCCCACTACTCTAAAAACAATCCCTGCCAGTATTCAATGTATTTCCTTGCATTTTTTTCTCTGCACACACTTGATTTTTACAGAGTTGGTAATGATTGCCCATTTCAAATTTTATTCTTATCTTTCCATAAAATATCATAGCATCTTTCGTGTCATTACTCGGGCTTCGTAACCAGTGGTGTGGCGACTCTTGAGACATGTGAGCTCACAGCTCTTCTTAAGCCTTTAAGAACGCTTCTTCTTAGCTCTGTGTTCTTGAAGTCAGTCATTATGAGATTACGTAAGCCATGAACATCAGCAAACGTTACGAATCAGAGCTTTGTTTCCTCAAAGAGCAGGTTGCTAGACATTTACCTGCACATCATTATTTATAACCATCATCTTTAATGGGCACCTAATAGCCCTTTGGTAAATATATGACAGCAAACAGTTACATGGTGCCTATTACATGCAGGTACTAAGTACTTTACTCATATAGCTCAGTTAATCCTAACAATGGACCATATGAGGTTGGTGTTCTTATGACCCACATTTCACAGATGGATCTGAGGCAGAAAGTGCTAACATAAATTGCCAGTGTCCCACCTATAGTGTAGATGGTAGCAAGCACCGGACCTGGGATTTGAACTCAGGTAGTCTGACTCCCACCCTCTTCTGCGGAAGCATCTCAGCTCCCACCCTCTTCTGCAGCTTTGTGCCTCTGCTGCAGCCAGCAACTGGCCAAGTGCCCTGTGAGGCCAGCGGCCCTGCTCCCCCCTCATTCACTGAGTGGGCGAGACTGCGAGGCGGGCATCTCCAGTTTTCTCCCTGCAGCTCGAGTGCTTGCTTTGGGGAGCCCAGCACCCACCCCCACTGCTGCGGTTTAGATCACCCTCTCAGAACCGACTCTGATCTCTGACAGAGCAAATGCACACCTGCTCTGCTAGCTGCTTACGAGCAACTTTCTTGGGTTACTTTTTCAGTTGAGGTGGGGTTGGGGGAGGGGGCCGCGGGGAATGGTGTCACAGCCCAAGCTGCAAGAACTACTGTGACCTCAGGGGCCCAGTGAGCTTTTGTATTACCCTGGAGGCAAGGACTCCATGGATGACTTCATTCTCCTGCCCTGGGAGTTGACCGTGTTTTAAGCATCTGCTGGGCAATCCGGAGCACTGGGCAGCATTCTATTTCTGGTGTAGCTGCTGAGTTGCCGAGTGATAACGGGCCAAGTCATTTGACCACAGCAATGATCCTTTTACAGAATAAGGGCATCATGAGACCCAAGTGTTTTCAGGACACTCAGAAGCCCTTGCGGGCAAGATGCTGTGTGTGCTTTTTATCTGTCACCACCCATCTCCTAGGGCCCAGCATTCACCTTGACAGGGGCGGGGACCCCCAGGGTGTCCAGTTCTGTGTTCTCACGTCCATGTGATAAGTGAGAGATGCCGCAGTGGGGTGGCTACTTAGATGTCCCTAAAGCTTCTCAGCCCAGCTTTGGATAAGGGGCTCACAGGAAGCCAAGAATAGACCATGTCACCAAGAAACAGAAGAAAAGAGAGACTGTCTTAGAAGATGTAGGGGTTTGGGGCACCTGGGTGGTGCAGTCGGTTAAGCGTCCGACTTCAGCCAGGTCACGATCTCGCGGTCCGGGAGTTCGAGCCCCGCGTCAGGCTCTGGGCTGATGGCTCAGAGCCTGGAGCCTGTTTCCGATTCTGTGTCTCCCTCTCTCTCTGCCCCTCCCCCGTTCATGCTCTGTCTCTCTCTGTCCCAAAAATAAATAAACGTTGAAAAAAAAAATTAAAAAAAAAAAAAAGAAGATGTAGGGGTTTGATTACGATATGACTAAAATCATCACTAAAACAGAAAAGGTTTACATCCCCTACACGCAAAGCCTTGCAACAACACAGAGATTCAATCAGTATTTACTGAATATATGTCATTGTCACTCTAAGACCAAGGGGGTCTTGTAAGCATCTAGACTCTGTCCAGTTTGGGAATTTCCCTGATCTTTCAAATTCCCTAACCCATTGAGTGCCAACTAGGGATCCAACCAGAGTTAGAAAACAATCAGCAGCAAATGTCTGGCCCTTTTCCGACAGTGCTTTTGCGGAAGGTCAGAATGGATAAACACATGAGAGAGCCAGGGAGAGGAATGGAAGGAACGACATTCTGTAAAAATGTGTAGGAACCATCTACAATTATTCCCTCACAGGATTCCTGGCCTCTCTATACTCAGATTCTCTTCACTGCCTTTGATCCAAGGGAAAGAAAGAGCTAGCTGCTTCTGCCATTCCAGATTACTCCCGGAATTGGAGAACCGAGACCCGTGTCCCCACCCAGGGTGGGGAGTGACAGGCAGCTGTCCTAACCTCCCTTGTGGAAACCATTAACCAAAAGGGGCTTTGTATTTGCCATTTCTTTTTTTCAAGAGAACATTAAATCGTTTATGGATTACACGTGATAATGGATGACACACAAGCTTTAATCTTATCTATACTTCTATCTGATGTTGTAATTTAGAGATATTGCATAGGATGTGCCAATGATTATATTAATAACCAAATAAACTCCAGGACTTCGCCTGGGTGACCCTTGAAATGGTGAACTCCAAGTCATGACACATTAACTGTCAGTTCAACTACACCAAGGTTTGTGGGGACAATGGCTTCTGTGCCCAAAAAGTTTGCAAATAAATCTTGAATGGACCCTGGCATCACCCTGAAGGAATTCTAACTTTACTGGGGTAGTTTACCAAGATGACTTCAGAATAGACTAACTATATGCAGCACATTTTTAAAAAGACACAATTTATTCAGTGTAATGATTAGACTATTTAACAATCAACAGCATGGGTGCAAAAAAAAACAAAACAAAACATTAAAACCCTTCCTTGGAGGGACACCTGGGTGGCTCAGTCAATTGAGCGTCTGACTCTTGATTTCAGACTAGGTCATGATCCCAGTGTTGTAGGATCAAGCCCCACATTGGGCTCCACACTGAGCCTGGAGGCTGCTTGAGATTCTCTCTCTCTCTCTCTCTCTCTCTCTCTCTATCTCTCTTTCTCTCTCTCTCTCTCTCCAACCTCTATCCCTCTCGACTCACGCTCTCTCTCTAACATAAAAAATTTTTTAAATTTAAAAAACCTTTGTTGGAATGCTTTACACTTTCCACAGAACAGAAACTAAAATAACCTGTTACAATTAGTCACAAATACAGGAGAGCCTGGGTGGCTCAGTCAGTTAAGCATCCGACTTCAGCTCAGGTCATGATCTCACAGTTCTATGAGTTTGAGCCCCGCATCGGGCTCTCTGCTGTCTGCATAGAGTTCTCTTCAGATCGTCTGTCCCCCTCTGTCCCTGTACCTCCCCTGCTCTCTCTCTCTCTCAAAAATAAACATTTAAAAAAAAAAAAAGCATAATTAGTCACAAATACAGTCCTCGAGCTTTATGCCCATGCACATGAGTATTGTCTAAAACATGTCTTCTTTGTGGCAGCTAGGCCCTGCCACCACCGTGCTTGGCTGAGTTCACAAATCTGTTGTAACCTGTAGCGTCCTTGTCGCTTCTCTTGCCCTCTCCTGCTAAGCTTTGTTTCCTGGCCATAATTAAAACCTTCTGCCACTGCCATAGCTACTGTTACTGCTGGAACCATTATAGCCACCTTGGTTTTGTGGTTTAGCAAAGTATTGGCCTCCACCACCATAGGGGCCAGGGCTTTGGCCTCCAAATCTCCTTCTTTCATGGGTCCAAAATTTGAAGATTGATTGTGGTAATTGCCAAAATCACTGTAAATCCCGCCACCCCCAAGGTTGTTCCCATCATTACCCATCATAGCCATCCCCACTGCCACCGGATCCACCACCAAAGTTTCCAGAACCACTTCGACCTCTTTGGCTGGATGAAGCACCAGCCATCTCTTGCTCAGCGAGGGCTTTCCTCACTTCACAGTTGTGGCCATTCACAGTATGGTACTTCTGAATGACACGCTGTTCTACAGAGTCACGATCATCAAAAGTTTCAAAACCAAAGCCTTCCTTTTTGCCACTGCCTCGAACAGTCATGACTTCAGTCACTTCAGTTTTCCCATACTGTTTCAAATAATCCCTTAGGGGGGCACCTGGGTGGCTCAGTCGGTTAAGCGTCCGACTTCGGCTCAGGTCATGATCTCGCGGTCCGTGGGTTCGAGCCCCGCATTGGGTTCTGTGCTGACAGCTCGGAGCCTGGAGCCTGTTTCGGATTCTGTGTCTCCCTCTTTCTCTGACCCTCCCCTGTTCATGCTCTCTCTCTCTCTCTCTCTCTTTCTCTGTCTCAAAAATAAATAAACGTTAAAAAAATAAATAAATAAAATAAAATAATCCCTTAGATAATGTTCTTCAGTGCCTTCGTTAATGCCACCAACAAAGATCTTTTTCACAGTTAAGTGGGCACCAGGTCTTTGAGACTCTTCTCTCGAGATAGCCCCCTTTGGTGCCACAACTCTTCCATCCACCTTGCGTGGCCTTGCATTCACACTGCCCCCACCTCCTCCACGGTGGCTTAGGTGACAAACCCAAAGCCTCTGGAGCACTCGGCATTTGGATCTCTCACTACCACATAGTCCGTGAGCATTCCCCATTGCTCAGAATGGCTCTCAGACTCCATCCATCGCTTCAAAGCTCAAACTCCGATGAAAAGCTTCTGCATGTGTTCAGGCTCTTTGGGAGACTCTGACTTAGATATGACGGCGGTGGGAGGGGAAACTTTAACGATGCTTCCTCAGCGGCATCCATGGGCAGAAAGGAGTACTTCAACCAACAGATCTCTGCCATTTTTTTTTTTTCAATGAATAACTTAAAATAAAGACCAAACTTGAACTCCCCTACAGGACCGTGATGGATTTCACAGTTGTGTGTGTGTGAGAACTCTGCCATCTTGTTCTTCTCACATGGGCCTAGGCTTTCAGTGCTTGCAACATGTGATCCTCCCAGGATTCGGTGGCTGACACATGGCTGGCTTTCACTCAATGACTGGCTCATACTCACCCTGCCCTCTCCCCTCTAGCATGCCTGTTTTTGTGTTTGATGGTAGTGATTCTACAGCCCAACCAGACAGCACATCGTACCATTGCCCTGTGCATTTCAATAGCACACTGGGTTTTCTTCCAAACCACTGGCAGTCTTCTTCCTCCACAGCATCGTAGATCTTGCTATGATTTAATTTAACCGAGAACCACTGGCTCCAAGTTTGGCCCAGTGCGGTAGTTCATCCAACCAACCCCTTAAACCTGGGGAAGTTTGTAGTCAAGGCTGCAAGGCATAGACAAACCAGCCAGAAGAAGTATATTCTTTCAACTGCTACTGGGCCATGCGGGGAAGCGTCAGAAGCATTTTAAAGGAGTACAGCTCTTTTATGAGAAGGACATGCGATGAGCCTCTAAAGTGTTAATGATGTATCCAGCAGGTCAATGGATCTCATTAGCCAGGCAGTCTAAGCATAGTGTCAGATCATGTGCTAGGTTTTGATGGGATGCGATGCTTTTCCCCTTTCTTATTCCCCTTTAGACTGGAGAGTATTATTATCTGGAGGTGGGATCCCCTCTCCACTTAATCTTTGTTCTGTAAGATTTAATTCTACTACCTTGACATTTATACACTTTTTCCCACAACTCAGAATAGGAGGTGCATTATTCATGGCAACTCAGCACACACACACACACACACACACACACACACACACACACACACTAAAAATATCAAACTGCATCTTGATACTTCCAATTTCATTCTATTTCTCCTCCTCCTCCTTGAAGCACTCTGAAAAGATATGCATCCAAATCCTAATGGATTCTCTGTTAGGTGAATTTCACCGTTCTCTGGATGGTGAAATTCTAAGTAATTTTTTTAAGTCTATATTCTCTAATACCTACATGTTATTTGTATGAAAATAGTGCAAGTATTTAAAATGATCATTGCTATGTTTAATTAAGAGATTAGCTGCTAGAGGGGCGCCTGGGTGGCGCAGTCGGTTAAGCGTCCGACTTCAGCCAGGTCACGATCTCGCGGTCCGTGAGTTCGAGCCCCGCGTCGGGCTCTGGGCTGATGGCTCAGAGCCTGGAGCCTGTTTCCGATTCTGTGTCTCCCTCTCTCTCTGCCCCTCCCCCATTCATGCTCTGTCTCTCTCTGTCGCAAAAATAAATAAACGTTGAAAAAAAAATTTTAAAAAAAGAGATTAGCTGCTAGAGCTTTTAGATGCTGGTAGACGCTTCTCAGGGTCTTATTAATTGTTTTTTATTTTTCTTTTAAGCCACTCAAAAAGAAGTTTGCAAACAGAATCCAATTAACAGCTTTCAAATGACATCATTGTTTTGTATTTGTTTCCTTTACTATCCTTTTCTTCTACTCTTTTTTCCTTTTATTTTCTTAGAATATTTATGGAAATATATTTTTTATCAGTTTGCTGGTGTTAATCCCTGAGAATCAGTTCTTCAGCTCTCTGGCAAATGGTAGCAAACTATTGCTCATAAGTCTTATATTTAGGTAAGAGATCATTTCTGTTTTCCCTAGAGATTCATAATTCAACAATGCTGTCAAGCCTGAAAAATATTAAACGTGTTTGTGTTTTTTCTTCGTCAGGTCTAGTCTCCTTTGCTGATTATTAGTTTGACATTAGCAGTAATTTTTTTTTAATTGGGTACGACGACTTAGGTGGACTTTGTACTCCCCTTAACTGTTACTCATTTCAAGTTTTAGAGAACAGCTGGTTACTATGTGTATATTTCTTTATGGTTTGAGGAAGTTCTATTGTCTCGGGGCCTTTGTCAAAATAAAGGTGCGAGCTACAACCCCTGGAGAACTATCATATCAAGGTACATTGCCGACCTGCAAACATGCCCACTTTACAGCATTTCTGACCCTGCCTCGGAGACCTCCGAGGGGAGCAAGCATATGGAGCAAGGAAAGGAAGGAACAGGTGACACAGGGCGGTCACCTTGCAGATCCAGTGTGCCAAGTCTTCCGTTAGTCACTCCCTTTTCATGCCGAGCACATTCTTCTTGCCCTTTCACCCCTTTGAGGCTCTGTATACTCAAAGTCCTACTTGCCAGGGCAGTTCACTGAGCCTGCAGAGAGCTGGCCAACCAAAATCATCATAGGCCCCATCTTTGCCTACATCGGAAGTTATCAATGGAAATATTAAACTAAATAACAAACTAAATTCAATTTGTTGAACTCATTTGAAACTAAATTTAGGGATGGAAGCATGACATGAATGAAGATTCCCCAAGTAGAATTTTAAAATAGGCAGCGTTCTGCCCTTTCTTAGACCCTCTCTGTCTTTAGCACTGCTCCCCAGTGTGGCTAGGCTCGAACACCATCATGCTATTTCCTATGTCTCATCACTGTCTTTTTCTCTCCTCTCATTCTCAAGCTTTCAGTGCTACTAACCTCTTTCCTCTATGTTTACCTGTCCTATGTCCATTCTCTCAATACTCAGTTTATGTGAAGCAGATCTTGGGATCTGAATCAACCACACACCTAGGAGCTTTGAGTGTGATGTTGGCAGCTATAAAAGTCTGCAGGAATATACCAGGCCCGGCTCCTATATGGCCGTACTCCCCATGTACAAATTACTGATGCTATGTGGTCCTCTTCATAACTACACTGTGATTTGACCGTCAAACCTGGGTTTTTTTAAGGCACAGCTTCTAAAATGTGGGAGACAGGATAGCCTGTTTGCATGTTAATGAAAATTGTTCCATAGAGAAGGAAAAAAACTGATAATACAGGAGAAATAATTCCTGATGTGATGTCTTAAGAGAGAAGAGAAGGGCTCTGGTGCCCTTGCAGAAAGACTCAAAATGTGGAAAGTTCAAGATGCGGAGTGATTTGGAGGATTTAGGAAACAGACAGAAAGGAAGCCTTCAGAATTTGGCAGGCACTGTAATTGCTCTCTGATTATTTTGGGCACATGTGCTGGCCAAAGTCCTGACCGTGACCTGTAAGACCATATTTAATGTGACTTGCCATGACTGTGACTTATCTGAATTCCTCTGCTGCTCTACACGCCCCCCCGCCCCACTTCCTCTCCACCTCTTCCTCTCCACTCCAGCTACGCTGGCCACCTTTCTGTTCCTCAAATATACAATTCATGCTCTTACCTCAGGGCCTTTGCTCTTGCCGTTCCCTCTGCCTGTTCTCCTCCTCCAAATCATTATATGGCTCACCTCTTGCTTCCTTAAGGTCTCTGATCAAAAGTCACCATCTCAGTGAGAACTTCTTAGCCATCCTACTTAAATTTCACACAATCCACCTCCCAGACCCTGCTATTCATTTTTTTTTTTAATTTTTTTTTCAACGTTTATTTATTTTTGGGACAGAGAGAGACAGAGCATGAACGGGGGAGGGGCAGAGAGAGAGGGAGACACAGAATCGGAAGCAGGCTCCAGGCTCTGAGCCATCAGCCCAGAGCTCGACGCGGGGCTCGAACTCACGGACCGCGAGATCGTGACCTGGCTGAAGTCGGACGCTTAACCGACTGCGCCACCCAGGCGCCCCCCAGACCCTGCTATTCAATATTTAATATCCCCCTTTACTTCCTTCTCCCCCCCCCCACTTTGGCACAATTCACCCTAATTTACTTATTTTTTACATTCTTTATCTGTCTTCCACACTGAAATATAAGACCTAAGAAAACAAGAATTTTTATTTTAGGGAGCACCTAGGTGGCTCAGTCAGTTAAGAGTCCAACTCTTGAGTTCAGCTCAGGTCATAATGAGATTGAGCCCCTCATCAGGTTCTGTGTTGATGGTGTGGAGCCTGTTTGGGATTCTCTCTTTTCCTCTCTCTCCTCTCTCCTGCTTATGCTCTCTCTCTCTCTCTCTCTCTCTCTGTCAAAATAAATAAATAAACTTTTTTAAAAAGGAATTTTTATTTTAGTCTCTACTGTCCCAAGTATCTTGAACACTGCCACAGGGCACTCAATAATATCTGTTTAATTAATAAATAAATAAATTTTGCACCACAGAGAAGGACAAGTGTCAAAAAGAAAAAAAAAAGCATCATACAGAAAATATTTTGAAAACTAAGCTAATAGCAACCAAGAAAACCTTAATGTGTCGCCCCACTCAGGTTATGGCAACATAATGGACTATGCTTTAAAGAGTGAGTCGGGGGGGCGCCTGGGTGGCGCAGTCGGTTAAGCGTCCGACTTCAGCCAGGTCACGATCTCGCGGTCCGTGAGTTCGAGCCCCGCGTCAGGCTCTGGGCTGATGGCTCAGAGCCTGGAGCCTGTTTCCGATTCTGTGTCTCCCTCTCTCTCTGCCCCTCCCCCGTTCATGCTCTGTCTCTCTCTGTCCCAAAAATAAATAAACGTTGAAAAAAAATTAAAAAAAAAATAATAAAGAGTGAGTGGTAACATTTCAAGTACCCTAAAGGCCAGCAGAAAACTGCTTTTAGAATAAGGATCTCCCTCTAATAATACAGCATTGGAGCTGCTGCTGCTGCTGCTGCTGCTGCTTCTTCTTCTTCTTTTTTTTTTGAGGGGGGAGCAGAGGGGGAGAGGGGGGAGAGAATCTTAAGGAGGCTCCATGTCCAGCACTGAGTCCAACATGGGGCTCGATCTGATGAACCATATCATAACCTGAGCCAAAATGAAGGTTCAGACACTTAACCGTTTGAGCCACCCAGGTGCCCAGCATTGGAACTTCTATAACTCCACTGCCCTGGTTAATAAAACACATGTTATGTACTTGAACTGATGTGATTAAGCCCTTTTTTCCCCCAAATACCTCTCATGTGCCCGGAATGATTCTCAGCCGTTTTGTCTCCTCTATCAGGAGTCCTGCTGTATGACGTTAAGGTCTCTATACACGAGTTTCCCATGAAATGGTCACATGAAGGGTGGCAAAACATACCACTCCAAAATATGTAGCACAAGGATTATTTTGAGCCAAATGCACCCCAAAAACCAGCAGTTGCAAGAAAGGCATTCTGATCACTCCTTTTCCTCCTATAAACCAGAGATCATAATTCCTGTGTGAGGGGCGCCTGGGTGGCGCAGTCGGTTGAGCGTCCGACTTCAGCCAGGTCACGATCTCGCGGTCCGGGAGTTCGAGCCCCGCGTCGGGCTCTGGGCTGATGGCTCGGAGCCTGGAGCCTGCTTCTGATTCTGTGTCTCCCTCTCTCTCTGCCCCTCCCCCGTTCATGCTCTGTCTCTCTCTGTCCCAAAAAAAATAAATAAACGTTGAAAAAAAAATTAAAAAAAAAAATAATAATTCCTGTGTGAATGATGCCCTGTACCAGAAGGAAAGTAGCATTCATGTCGTCAAGGATGGGAAGCTGGGATGGAGAGAACTGTCCACAAACAGACCTTGTGAAAATAATTCTTCTCTTCCATCAGCCTCCCCATGTAGCTGCTTCTCTCTAATTGTCCCTCCTGGAGCAGCCTGATACAAAGACAAGTAGGCTTTGCCATTTCTTTGGGTCTTCATTTCCTGACGAGGGCTCCCAAGTCACATGAAACTTATGTAAATGTGTATGCTTTTCTCCTGTTAGTCTCACTGATGTGAGTTTAATTTTCCGGCTCAGACAAAAAGCTCTAAGAGGGTAGAGGTAACATTTTTCCTCCCCCACCTGCAATAGCAGTGCCTCCCTCAGAGTTGTCCTAGCACTTTGGAGGTGTGCCGCTCAGATCTCCTGTCCAGAAAGGACTTGTCCTGCAGCCGTGAGGAGCATAGAAAGCTGGCACCCTCCAGTTCCAGTGCCTTTGGAACTTGCCACATCATTTGAGATGAGGCCAGCCTCTTCCTGCCTGGAGCCCAGCCAATGACAGAGCACAGGGGAGTAGTAGACTGTGGCCCTTTCTGTCCAATATGGAACTCTCCTGAGCCCACACCACCCATCGCCACCCCCTGCTGGGTTGACCTGGAATGTATCAGCTGTGTACTGTGGCCTGAGCCTCTCTGTTTCAGTTCATGCTTTTTATAGTTCACAGGTGTTACTCCCCAATAAACCGGCATCTGCTTGTCAGAAGACTCAAAAGGACACAGTTATTCTGTAGATTAAAAAAAGACATGTAGCACTTAAAAAAAAAAAAAGCAAAGGGACGCCCTGAGTCTTGATATCAGCTCAGGTGATGATCTCAGGGTTTGTGAGTTTAAGCCCCATATTGGGCTCTCCACTGATAGCCTGGAGCCTGCTTGACATTCTCTGTCTTCTGCTCTCTCTGCTCGCTCCGTCTCTCTCCCCTCTTTCAAAAAGAAAAAAACTTCAGGGGCACCTGGGTGGCTCAGTCGGTTGGGTGGCCAACTTTGGTTCAGGTCACGATCTCGTGGTCCGTGAGTTCGAGCCCCGCGTTGGGCTCTGTGCTGACAGCTCAGAGCCTGGAACCTGTTTCAGATTCTGTGTCTCCCTCTCTCTCTGACCCTCCCCCGTTCATGTTCTGTCTCTCTCTGTCTCAAAAATAAATAAACGTTAAAAAATAAATAAATAAATAAATAAAATAAAAAAACTTAAAAAAAAAAAAAGATATCTGGCTAAGTGCTTACCCCAGAATTCAGTTTTCATTAAAGTCCATCCTGCCATCTTCCTACCGACAAAACAATAGAAATGTAAATAATCCCAAGGAGTGAATAATCTGGGAAACTAGCTAGATGTAGGTTGAGGATCCTAACTGCACACATTCATGTTAGGTTAGCTAGCTTTCTCTAAGTATGTCAGCACATCAGAGGGGCCCCGAGAATATGTTGAAAGGAACACCGATTTTAGCCCTGTCAGTAAAATGCACACACCAAAATTTTTTTTCTCCTGGTAATTGACTGACTAATTGGATGCTAAATTCTGAAATTACGACAAGCATTAGCAAATGACAAGCATTAGCAAATCACTAGGATGATTGCCAGTGCTTGAAGCAGGAATGACTAATGAGAGATATAGCAATAATGCGGTCATTGCCTAGACACACATTATGGAAAATGAAGCCTTTAATCAGTGAATGAGAGCCTCCGTCTAGTGTGCACGGAGGAAGCAGACTGGAGCACAGTGGGGTACAAGAATCTAGAGTAGCCTGACACCTCGCGCTGTAGCCACATAGAATTTATTGGCACCTGGCACCTTCCGGACCCCCGAAGGGTTGGCAAATCAAAGCCCTGCTCGAGGGATCTTTGGCTTAATCAGCTAGAACTGGTTTGCTCGTTCAGATTTCCATAGACAATGGGAGGAGTGGGCAGAAATCAATTGAATTTGTTTTGTGGTGAAAGTTTCTGCCGGGAAATCAATGCTCTGGGTTCCCACCAGCTTCCCACCAATAAGAGGGTTAATTAAATCATTATCCTGCTGGCTGGCATTTAGACAGTGGATGCCTTTAATCAACAAGGCAGCGTCCAAAGTGTTCAGCTGAAAACAGAGTTAAGAGGCTCTTTGCTCTACTCTTTAATGGTACCCCACCCCAGGGCCATTAACCTTCCACACCCACAGACTGGGTTAGAGCTTCAGAGCAACTTAACGTTGGCTGTACAATTTCCTTCAGAGCCTGATTGGGAGTCATTGACTTCTTTCACCTCGATTCCTGTGGCCCTGAAAGAGCTCTGTTGATAATAGCTAACTCAGGAAACCCAGGGGAGTTTCCTAGTGGTGAGAGGGCATGCCTTGTTTTCCAGGAGCACAGGCAGCAAATGGACATGTGACAGCTATTAGTCACATTGTTGTTGATTGATATTTCTCATACCTCAGACCAAGAGGATATGCAGGGGCCTCTGGTGGTCTCCGGGAAGAGCTCTGATCTATAAAGATTTGTCTTATCGATATGAAACAGGATTTGTGTTAACCTCATCTTTCCAAAAGGCTATTACGAAAAAGGGCAGCAGTAAAATAGTACGCCAGACATGATATGCTGTGATGTTTCTTGTGCGAGAAAAGTTTAAACGGCAGGGTCACTAGCTGGCACAGTTTCTGACTGGGATGTTTAATGGCCAATGGCATAAATGATTAAGGGGAGAAAGGAGCAGAGAGTGTTCTATTGTGTTCATTTCCTGTTGCTACTGTAACCAATTACTACAAACTTTGTACCGTAAAGCAACACAATTTCTTATGTTCCAGTTCTGGCGGTCCCAATTCTAAAATAGGTCTCACTGGGGCTACAGTTAACATGTCAGCAGGGCTTGGTTGTTTCTGGGGGCGCTACAGGAGCATCTGTTTCCTTGTGTTTCCCACCTTCTAGACTTCCTGCCATCGTGGGCACATGGCCCCCAGCCAGCGGTGCCTTCACCCCAACCTCTCCTTCTGTTGCCACATCTCCCTCTCAGACTCTTCTGCCTACTTCTTTCACTTGTAAGGACCCTTGAGATTATACTGGGCCCACCGGGTAATCCAGGCTTATCTGTGTTGCAAGACCCTTAATTTAACTATACCTGCAAAGTCTCTTTGCCATGTAAGGTAATATATTCACAGGTTTCAGGGGAAAAGGACGTAGACATCTTTGGGGAACCATCATTTTGCCTACCACACCTACTAAGGGAATTGCTGCTTCTCTCGCTCAATGTTAGAGTTGTTTCAATTTTTGTGTATGTGTGTGTGTCGTGGGAAGACAAAGTAACAGTGTAGATATGGTCCCTCAGGGACCCAGAATCCCATCTTCCATTGTCAAATGCAATTTACATAACTCAGGCATTGGCCGTTTTAGCAGACTGTAAAGATAATAGCACCTCCTGTTTGCACAGATGGCCTCTTGGCAAACTCTGGGATAAGTACAATAACAGTTTCATAGCAGAAAGCAGGGTGCATGCTGGGAGTTCTGGGTTGGGTAAGAGGTGGGGGTACTGGAAGGGTAAGATAGTCTCCAAGTAGAATTCTTGGCCTTAATGGCTCCTGGGTTTCTAGGCTATTTGGAAAACCCCACTGGGAAAAAGTCAGCCAGCCTTGAAAAACAAGAACATCCTCGAACTGGTCTTCCCAGGCTGCAAAGCTGAGCTGGGGTGGGGCATCAGAGAGATGGGACAAAAGTGACTGGAGCCTGAGCTTTGGAGTTGCACTGGGGTTCCAGTCTCCATTCTGCATGACCCGGGGCACATTTCCTAATTTATCTGAGCCTTATTGTCTTCATCTGCAAGAAAGTAATATCTATATCGCAGAGCTGATGTAAAGATCAGAAACAACGTGAGGCACCTGGCCTGACCCAGTTGGAAAAGCACGCAACTCTTGATCTCCGGATTATGAGTTTGAGCCCCAGGCTGGGTGTAGAGATTATTTAAATAAATAAATAAACTTTTAAAAAAAATATCAGAAACAATGTATGTAAAGTTCATAGTAAACTGGTTGGCTCATAGGAGGCGCTCAAAAACAGTAAGTGCCGTTGTTGTTGTTGTTGTTGTTGTTGTTGTTGTTGTTGTTGTTAGAACAGGAAGTAGAGATTGGAATCAACAGGTCTTCCAGGAAGATGTTAACTGGCTGGTATTTCTCACATAGTTACAACCACCAGACATTTGGCCAAACCAGGTGAGAGTACTTGAAGGCAAGAACAATAAAGAAAGACAACTCTCCCACTCCCTAGCCCTCCCTACCCAGACGTCCCTCTGGAAAACATTTTGCAAATACCTTCTTAGGCTCCACAGAAAACAACTGAACAGAGAAATACCCTCAGCTTTGAAGATGTTAAAGTTTGGCTAGTGGAAAAGCTATTTAAATGTTCAGATTTCCAGGGGCGCCTGAGTGGCTCAGTGGTTGAGCGTCCGACTTCAGCTCAGGTCACAATCTCACAGTCTGTGAGTTCGAGGCCCGCGTCGGGCTCTGTGCTGGCAGCTCGGAGCCTGGAGCCTGCCTCAGATTCTGTGTCTCCCTCTCACTCTGCCCCTTCCCCGCTCACGCTGTTTCTCTCTGTCTCAAAAATAAATAAAAACATTAAAAATAATAATAAAAAAGATAAATGTTCAGATTTCTGGCTGAATCACTCCAGGTTTATTCTCTTCCAGCAAATTTTGAGTTTTGAAGAGGCCCCATCTTCCCTCCTAGTGTTCAGAACTAGTTGTTCACTGGCAACCAGAACACTGGCGATGCTGATGAGAGATCATGACTTTAGACCTACAGCTATGTGGGTTTACCACCAATTCACCCCAATAAGATGGACTTACCCACCAGTTACTGGCGTAGCTGGACAAGTCAAGGACTCCCCAACAGCTGGTCCTTTCTCCGGTATTGCCCAAAACAGATTGGAATGCCTGCATCCTGGGGACTTGCTTGCTCCGAAATAAAATAACCCCCAAAGGAGCTGATTGACCATGATTGGTGTCTTCTAGCAAATTCACCAATCGGAAGCCCCTCCTCTTCCCTTGCATAAGAATGAGTGAGAAACAGGCCAGGAGAATTACCCTAGAAGGGATTCCTTCCTCTGCATCAAAACCTGAGGCCTGGATCACTTGCTTTGGGTGCAGCCAGGGTCGGTCACTTCTCAAGCAACCCTCTGGAGAGGTCCTGAAGGTGAGGACCTGAGGCCTCCTGCCAGCACCCAGTGGTCACTTGCCAGGCTTTGGCACGAGCCACTTGTGAAGCTGTTCCTAGATCCTAGGCCCAATCACAGCTTCCAGTGCTGGAGCGTGTTGTGAACGACAGAGCTTGTCAGTTAGGCAGGTCACACCCTGTTTCATGAGAAGCCAATCAATGAGGCAGATCGCTGTGTAGGTGGAATGGAGACAGAAAACAAAATCGATGTGTTGGGCAGCAAGAGTGAAGCGTTTACTGAAAAGAACACCTGCTGCTTGACCCCACAACTCGCTTCTATAGGCAAGGGTGCACCCTCAGTTAGAAAACTGTAATTTGGTCCCACCATATCCTAGCTGCTATGAAGTTTACTTTTCTCTAATCTTTCATTCTGCCTTTTCCCATTCCTCTATGGGTCTGCGTACAAGAATACTGCATTTGTTTTTGGATTTTTAATGATTTTGACTAAATGACCATAGTATGTTTTGATCAATATTAACTGGAGGTGGGGTAGGGCAAGCTGTTTCTGTTTTTTAAAAAAATCTCTTTCTCCACTGATGGCATGCCAATTCAACTTTTATTTTAAATCCTTTATAGCTGTAATAAAGAAAGGTTTTCTAAAAATTGTTTTTAATGTTCATTTTTATTTTTGAGAGAGAAAGAGAGAGACAGAGTGCAAGCGGAGGAGTGGCAGAGAAAGAGGGCGACGCAGAATGGGAAGCAGGCTCCAAGCTCCGAGCTGTCAGCACAGAGCCCCATGTGAGGCTTGAACCCACAAACCATGAGATCATGATCTAAGTCAAAGTCAGACACTTAACTGATTGAGCCATCCAGGTGCCCCAAGAAAGAAAGTTTTAATCAGGCCCTTAAGAAAAAAAAAGATGAAAACTCACACAGTAAAAATAACAATAAAATTATGCTGATTTCTTGTGATTGGAGTCTATGCATGTCAGGTTTTTTTTTTGTCAGTGAACCCATCAGCCCCAAGACAACTGAGAGCCAAAATCCATCTAGCGTTTAATGTCTAGACCCAGAAACAAAAAGCAAGCAAACAGCATTAAAAAACTCAACATCAACAAGATGCCAGAACTCTAGAGACTTCCTAAACAAAAGGAGCCTGCGTGAAGCAGAGAAATGATCAAAAGCAAATAGCCTATCCAGAAAAGAAAGCACAATGGAAGAGGACGGGTAAGGAAATAGCTCCTGCCTGACCTCATGCCACATGCCAGACAAATGTTCCCGACGTCGTTTTAGGAAAACAATCTGATAATAAGAACCAGCCAGGAAGGACCACTGTGGTTTAGCAGGAATGTTATCAGTTAGCTTAGGTGAGAGGAACTTTGATAGCTACAGATGGAATTGATACATTACCAGCAGGGCTGTCCAGCCACACACAAAAAAAGTGATTTGACTAGAAAACATCACCTAATAGCTTAAAATGCATTTTCTCATCTTCTACACGTTCCCAAGGAAGGAAGACAATTTCTATGGAACCAACAATGACAGTCAATCTTGGACGTTGTCATAAGTCTACTTTTTCAAAATGCATTAAAGTTTTGTTTTTTTAAACAGGAGCATACTCCAGCAGCACCTACACTGTGTTTCATCAATTCCTCACCAATTTGTATTCATAGTAAAGCAACTCCGTTATTGTGGTTCAGGAAGATGCCATCACATTTTGTTTATAAAGCCTTCAAGCCTCACTGCTAAACAGAGTGGTGATTTCCGTGAGTTAACATTTCCTACATGCAAAGCCGTGTCAGTGAGTGGGAATGAGTGTCTGCCTTTCCCTATAAACTCATATAAATGTAAATTTGATGACTTCCTATATTTCCTCTGCGTCAAGTCAGAACTAGCACATATCAACGACTTGATGAGTTCTTCCCTTCACAAAAGAGAAAAACCCTTTCTGCTTTCCCAGCGGTCCCTAAGTTCATGCAGAGAAGATGTTTTCATATTCAGGCCTGGAGTTTGGGGCTGCCCAGAGCAGCTCTGATCACAGGTAGGGCTTCACAAAAACAAGACCCCACTCTTAGTTGTTGGAGTAAGTTCCAGAGCCTTACTTGGTTCTTCCCTTGTTACCAGAGGAAGATTATTGGAGGGGAGGGATGCCTTCTAGGACATGAATCTCCCCCTGGACCCACTTGGGTGGTTTACATCCATGCCCCTTCAAGACAGGTGACTCTTGGGCCTTCTTGACCCCTTCAGGTAGTGCAAAGTTCTGACCTGGCCAGGGCTGGGAAGAGGGGGAGTGCCCTCTTTCACAGGAGCCCCTGCCATCTCTTCAGTGCGAGGAGAAGGGCACAGGGGAACAGTGTTGTCTCCCCACCTTCTCTCCCTGTCCTCCTCTGCACCCGAACACATACATGCACTTTGATGTTATAATATAATGAGAAACATATATGAGGTCTTCGCCCCTAGTTCCTGGCCCAGAAGTTCTAAAACACTTGAAACTTCCGGAGTGGCAGGAGTGAGAGGAACACCTTTTGTTATTCATAGTAAACTTGTACCTGAGTTTATGCTAATGAGTGATTCATGGGGCAGATGGGGGCTCGTGCCAGAGGCACCAACCATGCAGTTAAAGATTTGGAACTTTCAGCCCTACCTTCTGACCACCAGTAAGGGGAGAGGGGCTGGGGACTGATTAAATCACCAGTGTGGTTAATCCAAGATTAAGTGACTTCATCAATTGTGCCTGCCTGGTGGAACATTCATCTAAACCCTAAGTGTCTGGGTTTGGAGAGCAAATGCCTCAAACAAATGGACAGTGAGGTGTATTCTGCATGCATTCAGACATCCTTCATTTCATAGAGTAATAATATTTATATATTCATATGACTTTTCTTTTAGAACTTCCTTTTCTCTATATTCCTTGGGGTTCTTTTTTTGATTATTTCTCAAGTTGAAAGTTAAGTTCATGTACTAAATACCAACTTAAAATTCTACGTTCCTAATAAGGATCATCAAAAACCTGAACAATTTTTATCTCCCTCTCTCCCCAAACATACACTATATTTCCATGCAGAGAATTCTAAATTCTGCTCGGATCTTTGAACACTTTGTTGAGTGATACAGCCTGAGCCTCTTCGACAGTGCTTGGCACATAGTTGGCACTCAAGAATCATATTCTGCCAGCATATAATGCATTTAGGGAAGTTGTCCAGCATTTACTTTCCATTACTCCAGTTGTTGATTTAATCTGGTGTTGTAGAACCACGGGAGGTTTTTTTTTTTTTTAATTTTTTTTTTTCAACGTTTATTTATTTTTGGGACACAGAGAGACAGAGCATGAACGGGGGAGGGGCAGAGAGAGAGGAAGACACAGAATCGGAAACAGGCTCCAGGCTCTGAGCCATCAGCCCAGAGCCTGATGCGGGGCTTGAACTCACGGACCGCAAGATCGTGACCTGGCTGAAGTCGGACGCTTAACCGACTGCGCCACCCAGGCGCCCCAGAACCACGGGAGGTTTTAACTGAACATGAGTTTGCGCCTTGGTGGGTCACAAGGTGGAGTTGTCACACAAAGAAAACTTCATTTGCAGCCCCAAAGGAGATTGATGGGGTTTTGGTGTGTTGGGGGATCAGAGCTGATGACCAAGAAAAGAATTCTTGAGATGTCTTAGGTGCAAAAAAGATGATTTTATTAAAGTGTGGACCCTTGGGCAGAAAGAGCTGCTCTGGGGGGTGTGAAGAGTGACTGGTTAAATACCCTGGAGTTGGAGGAGGTAAAGGCAAAACGGAGGCCTCCAGAAAGACTTTGATGTGCTAAAGAAGACTTATAAGATGCCAGGGGACTTGCTATTGTCAAGCTAAGGTTGTTTTCCCTCTAGTTAGGCATTAACCCTACAGCAGTAGGGTGTTCCTGGAGAACTGTTATACTCCACATTTGCCTCAAGTATTTGTCAATGGCTGCAGGTTATAAAGAAATTTAATTTTACCTGTATGGAGGGGAGGGTGATGTTGGAGCTCCAGGAAACTGACTCTACAGGTTTCTGGAGATTTGGCTTTTGGTAAGATTGCCTTTTTCTTATAATTTACTAAGACATTTGCAAACTGATGGAGACTCGTGTCCTGCATGACTGTGATCTCTATCACTTAACCACCTGTTTTCTTTCCTTTCCTTTGTTCTTGGGCAGCCCGGAGTGCCTGAGGAATATCACACATCCCACCTCGGGGTAAGGTGTTGTTAGTTTGTCCTTTGCTCTCACTTTGCCTTATGCTCCCTCATCAGAGATCACGGGGAGATTCCAAGCCGTGACTCCCTGAGTAAGGGTGGATGGGTTCCTTTTATTGAGGATTAGGATGAAGACTTGGAAGGGGGAGTTTTGTCATTGCAGGTAGAGGCGGGCATAAGGTCACGGGGTGTACCCTAAGGAAACACGCCTATGCATACGTTGTATGTTATGTAAATGGGGCTTGTGCTCTTCCTTGGGTGGAAATTTCATAATTCTAATGAGGTAAAGGAACTGTCAGTCACTCCATGGGGCATTCCCTGTGGTCCATCTGTGCAGGTGTGAGTTGGGGGTTGAGCTTAAACTTGACTGAAGGGTCTGGGCCTCTGAAGCTCTTCCTCCGGGCAGTCATTTTTGTTTGAGGGGTAGTTTTGGTGTCCATCAGGATGCCATGCCCCTCCAGTCTTAGATCTGAGTTAAGAGGTAAGCAGAAAAAGACGAAGTGAAGGGAAATGTCATGAGTTCAAGCAGGTGGGCAGTAAAAGTCACGTCTTGGGGTCTAGCTGGTGGCATTTTCTTTTCACCATCTAAATCCTTTTCAAGAACTGCCTTGGTGTTTGCATTCATTTGGAGATTATTTTTGAAAATTTTTACATTTGAAAATTTTAATATAGCTATTTATATTCAGTTTTATGAGTGGAGTGGAGTTCTATGTTCCATTTGTTTTGTCTTCTTCTGACTTTTCCAATCTTGGGTTCTTGATTTTGAGTCATTGCTCTCATAGTTGGAATGCATATTTGAGTAATTTTTTCAGCAAGGATGCATGAATAATAGATTTTTAAAAGGCATTAAAAATTTTTTTTTACAAAGAGAGAACGTGAGTGGGAGAGGAGCAAAGAGAGAGAGAGAATCTTAAGCAGGCTCCATGCTCACGGTGGATCCCATGACCCCGGGATCATGACTTGAGGTGAAATCAAGTGTCGGACGTTCAACCAACTGAGCCAGCCAGATGCCCCCATGAATAGTAGATTTTTAAAACTCACATACTTGAGATTTCTTCTGCAATGGTTTTCAAATTAATTTGCTTAAGTAATCTCAAAAAGCATTTTATAGAACAATGTCCCTCTTACACATTTTTAAATTGACAGATGAGTTTGTATCATGTTTATATAATTATAAAAGATACACTTTCTAGGATATGGTATGTATTGAGTCTTTAAAATAAAACTGTCCCTTTCCTATTTTTAAAGTAGCCAGTGGATTCTCAATACCATAACAATTTGATATTCATCATTACTATTTACCAAACACATGAGCAAGCTCTTTGACAATCAGAAACTTTACATCATTCCTTTTGTGTCTGACCTCATATTTCCATTCTCCCACAGAGTTTGATCCTAATATGTTTTGTGCTAGAAAGTCTATTATTAGTAATTTTATCTTTATTTCACTATGATAAAAATACGTGTATAGGTTGGAATTATAAAAAAAAAAAATGCTGTATACTCTCAACAATAGCTAAATTACAGCAAGAGCCTAAATGTCCATCAACTGATGAATGGATAAAGAAATTGTGGTTTATATACACAATGGAATACTACGTGGCAATGAGAAAGAATGAAATATGGCCTTTTGTAGCAACGTGGATGGAACTAGAGAGTGTTATGCTAAGTGAAATAAGTCATACAGAGAAGGACAGATTCCATATGTCTTCACTCCTATGTGGATCCTGAGAAATTTAACAGAATACCATGGGGGAGGGGAAGAAGAAAAAATGGTTAGAGAGGGAGGGAGCCAAAACATAAGAGACTCCTAAAAACTGAGAAAAAACTGAGGGTTTATGGGGGGTGGGAGGGAGGGGTAGGTGGGTGATGGGTATTGAGGGCACCTGTTGGGATGAGCACTGGGGTGTTGTATGGAAACCAATTTGACAATAAATTTCATAATAAAAAAAAAAAAAGGAATGAAAACTAAAAAAAAAAAAAAAAAATTGCTGTAACCATAAGGCTCTAAACAGTTTTTAAAATGTATCCTGGGACACCTGGGTGGCCCAGATAGTTAAGTGTCTGACTCTTGATCTCAGCTCAGGTCATGATACCACAGTTCGTGAGATGGAATCCACATCTGGCTCCATGCTGACAGTGCAGAGCCTGCTTAGGATTCTCTCTCCTCCTCTCTCTCTGCCCCTCTCCCCCCACATTCTCTCTCTCCGTCTCTCTCTTTCTCCCCCCCTCTGTAAATAAATAAATACACATTTTAAAAAATTAAAAATTAAAATGTATCCTGGGTTTTATCATTACAATTAGCCAATTCATAGCTGACTAAAACAAATAAATATATTATAAATTTCAGTGAGATTTTGATAAAAAGTAAAATACTGGAAATACATCTCTTAAAGAAATGGCTGAGATTGCTTTTTATTTCCCCCATTCATGTCTTTGTGGAGAAATATTACTTATTATTAGAATAACATAGTGTTTAATTCTATTCCTATGTGTGTTTTTTAATACATATAAGCAATAAGAAATCTTATTCACACAAATGTGTTAAAAATGACAAAAAAGATGGATTTTAGAGCAATCACTCAATTCTGTGAGCTCCTGAGTTTTATGCCAAAATTTATATCGTGAGCTATCATTGAGTTATTTTAAACTATATCTGTCCATTTTGTTGAAACCAAAGAACTGAAAACCACCGGGCCAGCAAAGGGATTTTTTTTTTTTAACCTGGTTATTAGATTCATTCATTTCTTCAAAACTGATACAAATATTTCAAACTATATTTTTTTGTCTTCTGGCCCATTGCCACCCACGTCACGCATGTGATGCACCACAGAATGATTCATTTTATTTTATAAAGTAGTAAGGGGATTTCAAAACAGGGAGACAGAATGGAGAACCCAACTCTCTCTCAAGGGCGCATTCTCATGCTGATGTATTTTAGAAAGAATTGATAGAAACTCTTCCCATCGAACTATCTGTCCCTGAGTAGCCCTTGGAAGTTTTCTCATGCTGGTTTAGAAGCTGATGAGCCCACAGCGCATTTCCCAGATATATCAGTGGTATATTTGATTAAGTGTATTGGTGGTATATTTAAAGAATATCAATTTTTGTAGTCTCATTTGTATCATTATCTTCTATTTATGGTCAGCAATACTGGGCTTTTGTTACCTAAATCAATTAAAAATTTAAGTAATGGTTCAGATGGTACAAACATATGACAAAATTATTAAGGTAGTATGATATTTTGATAAAATAAGAAATATAAATTTGGTCTTTGTCCCTGGCTCCTGGCTAGAGCTCCTAACGTCTTTGTAATTTCCTAATAATAAACGTGCTAGCAGCATTTTTGTTTTAATATTTGGTCTTTGACCCTGGTTCCTGGTACAGAGCTCCCAAATACCTTGGAATTTCTTGAGTGATAGGAGTGCCTTTTGTTCCAATGAGAGGACTCTTGGTGGGCTCCTGGATATCTTCAGGAGGGGGCTAGTCACCAGTAAGACGAAGCCCTGATTAGAAGCTTGAAACATTCAGCCCTGTCTCCCATCCTTTGGGGAAGGGAGAGGGGCTAGAGTTGAGTCAATAACCAACTGTGTCAGTGTGATGAAACTTCCGTAAAAACCCCTGAACTGTGAGGTTTTGAGAGCTTCCAGGCTGGCGAACATATCCACACGCCAGGAGGGTCGTGCACCCCGTCTCCACAGAGACAGAAGCTCCTGTGCTTGGGACTCTTCAGAGTCCCACCCTCTGGGTCTCTCTATCTGACTGTTGATCTGTACCCTTTATCATATCCTTTAATAAACTGGTAAGCGTGCTTCCCTAAGTTCTATGAGCTTTTCTAGCAAATGATCAAACCTGAAGAGGAGGTTTTTAGAACTCTAATTTATTTATTTATTTGTTTGTTTGTTTGTTTAAATTTTTATTTTTATTTTTAGAGAGAAAGAGTGCAAGTGAGGGAGAGGGGCAGAGGGAAAAGAGAGAAGGAGAGAGAGAATCCCAAGCAGGCTCCACGCTCAGCACAGAGCCCAACACAGGGCTTGATCCCACACCCTGGGATCATGACCTGAGCCAAAATCAAGAGTAGGACACTTAACCGACTGAGCCACCCAGGTACCCCAGAACTCCGATTTATAGCCCATCAGTCAGAAGTACAGGTGACAACCCAGGACCTACAATTGGTGTCTGAAGTAGAGACAGTCTTGTGGGGGTGTGTGGGGGGGTGGTGAGAAAAAAACCCCCTCAAGGTATACCCTCCTTTATACGTGCTTTGATCTTCATGTGCATGTCTCAAGCAGATTTAAAATGTGATAAAAGTTGACCCACTTTTCCCAAGAGCAGAAGTGAATAGCACAGAATTCCAAAGGGAAACCATTCACCAGCTGACATTGACCCGGACAAGACAGACACACATCACAAAAGGCTCAATAATAATCCACTCATATCAAAACCAAAAGGTTTAAAAATCAAAGGAGTTTTTGAACTGCATCTTATTTTGAAAGTAAAGGAGGACAAATGATAGGAGGCCCTCGGGAAACTTGCACTGATGTGTAAACCGACATCAGCTCAGGGAAAATGCTGTGGGGAAGGGCAAATATTTGTTACTTCCCCATCAGTCTGGAATGAGGAAAGAAATACAAAAAAGAGGGAAGCACAGGAGTCAATAAGTGTCTTTCTTCTGAGGGCATTGATCCGGAAATAATTTTTCAGATTGATTCAGACATGTCTTGATAAATACAAAGCACCGTCTATGAATGCAGTAACAATACAATCTGACTAGTTTCATAAATTATTCAGATTTATTTTTGAAATCCACTTTTCCAGACATCCATGGATGCTGGCATTGATGCATAGAAAAGCTTTTTTTTTTTTTTTTTTGAAAAAAGCCATCGACTACTATAAGATGTAACTTTTTATTCCTTATTAACTATTGTTCTTTTTTTATTTTATTTTTTTTAATGTTTATTTATTTTTGAGACAGAGAGAGACAGAGCATGAGCAGGGGAGGGTCAGAGAGAGGGAGACACAGAATCTGAAACAGGCTCCAGGCTCTGAACTGTCAGCACAGAGCCTGACGCGGGGCTTGAACTCACAGACCGAGAGATCATGACCTGAGCCGAAGTCGGCCGCTTAACCGACTGAGCCACCCAGGCGCCCCCAATTGTTCTTTTTTTAAATAAGAAGTTTTAAAGATTGGAGTTTCATGGTGGGTATATGAAACATAGTAACACTGTTTCATTCTTACGTTGTATATGGGGATAGTTAACCGAAATGAAGATGTTTACCTATGAGAGCTCTTGTTTTCATACTTGTGGCAAAGCACGTCATAAAAAAGTCAAGCATTGCTGTCATGTTATAATTAGGTATTTTTGATGCATTGAAATGAAAACAGTGAGAGTTGAAATACAGAAAAATGTAGGCCAAAAGATGAGCAGATGAATGGATAGTCAGTGAGAGGACAATTAAGGAACACCATTGGGGAACAGCGTTAATGTAGGTTTTCGAGGCTAAGAGGTCTCAGTTCCACTGCCCGTCACAGTGAGAGGTAAGTGCACAGGTTAGCCTGTGGGAAGGGTGCAGCTGGAGAGGACCTGACCCCTCTAGGGAGGGAACAGAGTGTTCAACCCCAGATCATTATTTGAGCTGAATGTGCCCAGGTCTTCAGTTTTTTATTTTCTGAAGCAAAGATAGCAATCTGGATTTTCATGTGAACTGTACTACATATTGCCATAATCAAACATGCCTGTAACTTGTAACAGACTTGGGTAACCAGTTTGGCGGGGGGAGAGGGGGCGGTGCTGGTAAGGAATAGGCAAACTACAGCTTGGAGGAATCCAGCCTGTCATGTTTCTTTTTGGTTTGTTTATTTTGAGAGAGAGAGAGGCAGAGTGAAAGAGGGAGAGAGAATCCCAAGCTCTCAGCCCAGAGGGCTCCATATCACGAACCTCGTGAGATCACGACCTGAGCGGAAACTAAGAGTCGGATGCTTAACCAGTTGAGCCACCCAGGCACCCCGACCTATCATGTTTCTATAAATAAGGTTTGATAGGAACACGGCCACATCCATTTATTTACATGTTATCTGTGTCTGCTTTTGTGCTACAAGGGAGCTTAAAAATATTTACTATCTGGCCCTTTACAAGTTCACCAACCCATGATAATATTTTGACCTTTAGCTGATGTGAATCTGCTGTTGAATTATGTTCTAAGAGGGTTCTGCCAGGTTTTAATGTCAAATTACTTTAAACAAAAACATTTTGGGGTGCCTGGGTGGCTCAGTCGGTTAAGCGTCCGACTTCAGCTCAGGTCACCATCTTGCGGTCAGTGAGTTCGAGCCCCGCATCGGGCTCTGGGCTGATGGCTCAGAGCCTGGAGCCTGTTTTGGATTCTGTGTCTCCCTCTCTCTCTGACCCTCCCCCGTTCATGCTCTGTCTCTCTCTGTCTCAAAAATAAATAAACGTTAAAAAAAAATTAAATAAAAAAATTAAAAAAAAATTTTTTTTGGCAGAATATGTTGTTAGAACATTTAATATAATTGTTTTGCATTAGAAATTTAATTCAGTTGAATCTGATAGAAAATGTTTATTAGGAACATTTAGTAAAATTTCTCCATATTTATTGGCTTCCATACATCATAAATAAGTGTATTAAGAAATAAACTAAGCAAACTGTAATGAATAAGGTCAGAAATGCCTTTCACATGGTTATGCAGAAACAGCACACCTGAAGATGCTATGCACCTCATATAGTAAACCTTGAAAAAGAGAAATTACTTTAAGCTGGCACCATCTAGAGGTGAAAAATATAGTTTCCCATGTACCTTACCAGAGTAGAAAGGCAGTGCACTGCATTGGTCTTTTGAGGTCTGTCGTGTGTCTGTAAAGAAGGGGTGGGGGAAGAGTGTGCTCAGCGGCAACAAATCAATGGCTACCCACCTCATCAAACTGAACTTCTTAATAGAAGGATTTTTCTAGGCATGGTCCTCTAGGCACTTAGATTCGAATGCTTGTGATGTTATCAGTCATGACTTTCTTATGTGATGTTCAAACAAAATGAACTTTTTTCTTTCCTGAATGCCTCCTTTGGGCTGACTATGAAAAAATTGAAGAGTGTTATGTTTTAAACATCCTGCTGTATACATGTTGAATGTTCTTCTCTAATCTTAAAAAGCACCCACAATGTACATAAAGTCTTCCTGGTAGAATTTTTATAATAATCTATATATGCATTCTCTAAGTTATTTTGTACTGGAATCTAATATTTTTCTTAAAAAAAATCTCTGTACAAATAAGATAATCAATTATAAAATTAAATAAATAGTCCATTTGTATGGACTAGCCTTATAATCCTTTGTAAGTTTTCATCAGCAACCAAAAGAGAATTTTTTAAACACTCAGCATAATTTTTTTGTTTTAAGCTGATCCCTTATGTTGTACAACAGAAAAGCAAAGTTTTTTTACATTGCTGTTAATTCCAAAATGTGTCATTTGAGTTGTATTATTCTTTGACTTCCCATGTTTTTTACCACCTAGTTCTAGCAAACACCTAAATCTCTAAAGTATCCTCCCCCCATCCCCATAACCACTGTGTGTCCCATTTGACCCCTCTTCTCCAGGGACAATATTTGTCTTTTTAAAAATTCATTTCCAGTGACTGCCATGGGGAAATCTGGGAAACTATTTAGACCCTTGAAAGTGCTTCAGCTTCACTGAATTATCGTAACAGTTTCGAAAAAGCTTCATAACAAACCCACTATTGTTGCTTTTACCAATTCCTCTAAAGATATAGTGAAGAATTATTTTTGTTTTAAAAGGATTGCTTTTGAAAACAGGAAGCACCATGTAAACCTCTCAAAATCACAAATGTATTTGACTCCTGGAGAGTGGTTCGAAAACCGCACGAAGGGAAATTGCACACTTGCTATGACTGATTTAATTTAAATGGTCTCATTGAGAGAGAGAGAGAGAGAGAGAGAGAGAGAGAGAGAGAGAGACAGAGGAAGTGCTAGGACAGCAGAATCTCTAAGGCTATAAGCACTTTCAATACCAGGAATAAATATCAAGAATGTGGTAGCACAGCATGCATCAGCATGAAAGAGAGCAAAACCTAACACCTACCATTCATCAAATACGAAGAATTCAGATCTTTAGTCAGTAAACTGGTAACTTTATTTGAACAACTTAGAGTATAATTTTTTGATAGGTAAACATAATCATTTTTATTTTTATTTTTTTTAACGTTTATTTATTTTTGAGACAGGGAGAGACAGCATGAACGGGGGAGGGTCAGAGAGAGAGGGAGACACAGAATCCTCTGAAACAGGATCCAGGCTCTGAGCTGTCAGCACAGAGCCTGACGCGGGGCTCGAACTCAAGGACTGCGAGATCATGACCTGAGCCAAAGTCAGATGCTTAACCGACTGAGCCACCCAGGCGCCCAGACATAATCATTTTTAAAGGGAATTGGACTGTTCCCATTTTCTTTTATTCTCTAGAGAATGAGTTTGACCCCAACCATTTATTTTAATCTTGGTTTATTGGTCTAGATTACATATTCATACAACTATAACATCAGAAAAAATGTTTTGTAACATCTACTACATTTATTTATTTCCAGGCTGGAAAAACATAGTGACTTTGTAAAGGTATTTGCTGACTTCAATACCCATCTATATGTTTGAAAAATATGTGTAGGGGCACCTGGGTGCATCAGTGAGTTAAGTGGCCGACTTCAGCTCAGGTCATGATCTCATGGTTGATGAGTTCGAGCCCCACATCTGGCTCTCTGCTCTCAGTGCAAAGCCAGCTTCAGAAACTGTCCCCCCCTCTCTCTGCTCCCACCCTGCTTGCACGCACATGTGCTCTCTTTCTCTCTCTCAAAAATAAACATTAAAAAAGTACGTGTATATGTAGTACTTAATTTTAAACTCATTTTGCTAAACTATTATTATTATTACTATTCTTTTTCTAATATACCATCCCTTCTCACCTGGAATACTGCCAACAACTCTGCTTTCATTTTTGTTTCCTTATAAGTTACTTTTTATTTTTCATGATGCCATATTTTATATGTACTGTGTAAGTTGTAATAAGTAAGCATTATATTCACCAATCATTTAAGAAATTAAAATTACCAATGTTTTGGGGTGCCTGGGTGGCGCAGTCGGTTAAGCGTCCGACTTCAGCCAGGTCACGATCTCGCGGTCCGTGAGTTCGAGCCCCGCGTCGGGCTCTGGGCTGATGGCTCAGAGCCTGGACCCTGTTTCTGATTCTGTGTCTCCCTCTCTCTCTGCCCCTCCCCCGTTCATGCTCTGTCTCTCTCTGTCC
>NW_024412377.1:100695041-100747848 GCF_014898765.1 Herpailurus yagouaroundi
CTCAGGGCCTGGAGCCTGCTTCAGATTCTGTGTCTACCTCTCTCTCTCTCTCTCTCTTTCTCTCTCTGCACCCTCCCCTCCCCCCCACACACATACTCGTTCTCTGTCTCTCTCTCTCAAAAATAAACAAACATTTAAAAATTACCAATGTTTTTGCAGTCCTCTGTATACCTTTCTCTATTTGATCTTTCTATATAAATACCTTGTGTTTGTGATTCTCTCATTTTCTTTATGGTTTATTTCATATGTTTATGACCTAAGCAATATATTTTGGCTTAGAATTATTTAAAACTTCATATAAATAGTTTTATATTGGAGTGTGTTTTGCTTTTTCATTTCAGGCTATTCTGTGTTACTGTGTATAACTGTGGTTCATTCATTTCTTAACTGCCATATAGCATTCCCATTGTGTAAATATTGCAAAATTCATTCATTCTCTTGTTGATGTAAATATTTTTTTGCTCGCATAAGTAATGCTTCCCTGAACATTCTTCTAGCTTCCTTCTGTTACATATATGCAATGTTTTCCCTAGGATAAATACCTTGGGGTGGAATTTCAGGGTCTTCTACCCACGTTCAAATTTACTAACATGTGGTCTAGTCACCCTCAGTACCCTAGCCAACAGACATCCAGACACTCTGAGGGAGGCTATTTCAGACTGCTCCCAGCTAATCTGCCTGCCTGACCAGAGATGCAGGTACAATCCAAATAATAGGAGGGAAGACAAGGGTAACTGTCCCCTACCGCCACCCCAGCTGATCACAGAAGCACTGAGTTTTGGAGCTGGAGTTATACAGCAATAGAAAACATTGAATTTAGAAATCTGCTTTATAATGTTAAAAAAAAAAACATTGTTGTTTTGAGACATCTATTTGTAATTAAGTTCAAATTTTATTTCACTATAGGCAAAGAACATAGTTTTTATGAGACTAAGTCTTTAAAGTAGGTTGAGACTTGTTATAAGGTTTAGATCTGGAGTGGGCAAATTGCAGCCCATGGGCCAAAATGGCTTGTGGCTTGTTAGGTTTTATTGATATGCAGTCATACTCATTTGTTTATATATTGTCTGTGTCAACAAAGCAAGAGTTGAGTATTTGTGAGAGAGACCATATGGTCCTCAAAGCCTAAAACATTTACTATCTAACTCCTTACAGAAAAGCCTTACAAAGTCCTGATCTAGAACATAACTGCTTCATGTGTGCCATTAAATTCATATTCTCCGATTCATAGGCACTGAATTCATATTTACATGAACTTGATGATTTTCTTCATATCCCTGATACATTCATTGATTTTTTTTTATCTACTTGATTTAAGAGTTATTTCCATAATTTGGCTAGTGTTGGTAGTGCCGCTATAAACATTGGAATGCATGTGCCCCTTCGAATCAGTATTTTTGTATCCTTTAGATAAATACCTAGTAGTGCAATTGCTGGGTCTTAGAGTCATTCTATCTCTAACTTTCTGAGGAACCTCCACACTGTTTTCCAGACTGACTGCACCAGTTTGCGTTCCCACCAATAGTGTCAGAGGGTTCCCCTTTCTCCACATCCTCGCCAACATCTGTTGTTGCCTGAGTTGTTAATGTTAGCCCTTCTGACAGGTGTGAGGTGATATCTCATTGTGGTTTTGATTTGTATTTCCCTGATGATGAGTGATGTTGAGCATTTTTTCAAGCGTCTGTTACCCATTTGTATGCGTTCTTTGGAGAAGTATCTGTTCATGTCTTCTGCCCATTTCTTCACTGGATTCTTTGTTTTTTGGGTGTTGAGTTTGATAAGTTCTTTATAGATTTTAGATACTAGCCCTTTATCTGATATGTCATATGCAAATATCTTCTCCTATTCCGTAGGTTGGCTTTTAGTTTTGCTGATTGTTTCCTTTGCAGTGCAGAAGCTTTTATTTTGATGAAGTCCCAATAGTTCATGTTTGCTTTTGTTTCCTTTGCCCCTGGAGACATGTCTAGTAAGAAGCTGCTGTGGCCACGGTCAAAGATGTTCCTGCCTGTGTTCTCCTCTAGGATCTTGATGGTTTCCTATCTAAGTCTTCTATCCATTTTAAATTGGTCCAGTTTCATTTTTCTGTATGTCACCATCCAGTTTTCCCAGCACCATTTGTTGAAGAGACTGTCTTTTTTTCCATTGGATATTTTTTCCTGCTTTGTTGAAGATTAGTTGATCATATAGTTGGGGTCCATTTCTGGGTTCTCTTTTCTGTTCCATTGATCTAAGTGTCTGTTTTTGTGCCAGTACCATACTGTCTTGATAATTATAACTTTAGCTTGAGGTCCAGAATTGTGATGCCTCCCACTTTGCTTTTCTTTTTCAACATTATTTTGGCTATCTGGGGTCTTTTCTGGTTCCATACAAATTTTATAATTATTTGTTCCAGCTCTGTGAAAAATGTTAATGTTATTTTGACAGGGATTGCATTAATGTAGATTGCTTTGGGTAAAGCATAAACATTTTAACAATATTTGTTCTTCCAATCCATGAGCATGAAATGTTTTTCCATTTCTTTTTCTCACCTCCAATTTTTTTCGTAAGCTTTCTGTAGTTTTCAGTGTACAGAGATTTTACATCTTTGGTTAGGTTTATCCCTAGGGATTTTATAGTTTTTGGTGCAATTGTAAAAGGGAGCTGCTTCATTATGGGTGTATAGAAATGCAACCAATTTCTGTATGTTGATTTTTTTATCTGGCAACTTTGCTGAATTCATGTATAAGTTCTAACAGTTTTTTGGTGGAGTCTTTTGGGTTTTCCATGTAGAGTATCATGTCATCTATGAAGAGTAAAAGTTAGACTTATTCCTTGCCCAAATATCCATCAACTGATGAATGTATAAAGAAGATGTCACATACACACACACACACACACACACACACACACACACACACAGTGGAATATTACTCAGCCATCAAAAAGTATGATATTTTGTCATTTGCAATGGTGTGGATGGAACTTGATGTATTATGTTAAGTGAAATAAGTCAGTCAGAAAAAGATAAATACCATATGATTTCACTCATATGCGGAATTTAAGAAACAAAACAGATGAGGGGTACCTGGGTGGCTCAGTCGGTTAAGCGCCCAACTCTTGGTTTCAGCTCAGGTCATGATATTGCACTTTGTGGGTTTGAGCCCCATGTTGGGTTCTGTGTTGGCAGTGTGGGGCCTGCTTGGGATTCTCTCTCTCTCCCTCTCTCTCTGCCTCTCCCCTGCTCCTGCTTTCTCTCAAAATAAATACATGGAAAAAAATAAAAGGAAAAATAAAATAAGATAAAAACAGAGGGAGGCAAACCATAAGAGACTCTTAATTACAGAAAACAAATCGGGGGTTGCTGGAGGGGAGGTGAATTGGGATGGACTAAATGGGTGATGGGCAGTAAGGGAGGACACTTGTTATGATGAGCCCTGGATGTTACATGTAAGTGATGAATCACTGGGTTCTACTCCTGAAGCCAAGACTGCACTGTATGTTAACTCACTTGAATTTAAATGAAATCTTGAAAAGAAAAATAAGTGATTGGGAGGTATATTAAAATCCTCCACTGTGGTGTGACTTTGTCAATCCTTTTATTGCTGTCAATTTTAGCTTTATGTGTATTTTACGTCATGTTAGTACGTGTACACAAATCCAGAATCATTATGTCAGGCTCCTCAGTACCCACACCCACAGCAGCAGTTCTGGTTCTCCGCTGAGCTTTTTTGGACCATGGCCAGCAACCACCACACTTGCAATTACATCAAGCCTGGTGATAATCTAATAGAACCCGATAGGAGAGAGCTTCAAGAGTTTTGAGTAGTAGAGATTCTGCTTTGTGGCAGTGAATTTTCTTAAGGTATTTAAGGAACATTCAAAACAGCCTTACATTGACCTTAAAGACAGACCATCTGAAGGGCGTGTGTACAGGACCTGTTGTGACATTTGCCTAGGAAGGGTTGAGTGTGGTGAAGATAGGGTGGGACTTTTGCATGTAAGTTGTCAGGAACATTATTTATGGCAGTGATTCTTTAAAAGTGGTTATGAAACATTTTTCATGGATGGCATTCCTCCTCTACAAACCTGAGTTTTCTTATTGTTCTTTTTGTGGGCTGTATGTTGTTCTAGTTTAGCCTTTTACTGCTTTATACCCTGAGGATACTAGACTTCGTGTCCTGTCATCTACACAGCTATTAAAAAGGAACTCAATGGCACAAAAACAGACACATAGACCAATGGAATTGAATAGAAACCCCAGAATTAGACCCACAAACGTATGGCCAACTAATCTTTGACAAAGCAGGAAAGAACATCCAATGGAAAAAAGACAGTCTCTTTAACAAATGGTGCTGGGAGAACTGGACAGCAACATGCAGAAGGATGAAACTAGACCACTTTCTCACACCATTCACAAAAATAAACTCAAAATGGATAAAGGACCTGAATGTGAGACACGAAACCGTCAAAATCCTAGAGGAAAAAGCAGGAAAAAATCGCTCTGACCTCAGCCGCAGCAATTTCTTACTTGACACATCCCCAAAGGCAAGGGAATTAAAAGCAAAAATGAACTACTGGGACCTTATGAAGATAAAAAGCTTCTGCACAGCAAAGGAAACAACCAACAAAACTAAAAGGCAACCAACGGAATGGGAAAAGATATTTGCAAATGACATATCGGACAAAGGGCTAGTATCCAAAATCTATAAAGAGCTCACCAAACTCCACACCCGAAAAACAAATAATCCAGTGAAGAAATGGGCAGAAAACATGAATAGACACTTCTCTAAAGAAGACATCTGGATGGCCAACAGGCACGTGAAAAGATGCTCAACGTCGCTCCTCATCAGGGAAATACAAATCAAAACCACACTCAGATACCACCTCACACCAGTCAGAGTGGCCAAAATGAGCCAATCAGGAGACTATAGATGCTGGAGAGGATGTGGAGAAACGGGAATCCTCTTGCACTGTTGTGGGAATGCAAACTGGTGCAGCCGCTCTGGAAAGCAGTGTGAAGGTTCCTCAAAAAATTAAAAATAGACCTAGCCTATGACCCAGCAATAGCATTGCTAGGAATTTATCCAAGGGATACAGGAGTACTGATGCATAGGGGCACTTGTACCCCAATGTTTATAGCAGCACTCTCAACAATAGCCAAATTGTGGAAAGAGTCTAAATGTCCATCAACTGATGAATGGATAAAGAAGTTGTGGTTTATATACACAATGGAGTACTACGTGGCAATGAGAAAGAATGAAATATGGCCTTTTGTAGCAACGTGGATGGAACTGGAGAGTGTGATGCTAAGTGAAATAAGCCATACAGAGAAAGACAGATACCATATGTTTTCACTCTTATGTGGATCCTGAGAAACTTAACAGAAACCCATGGGGGAGGGGAAGGAAAAAAAAAAAAGGTTAGAGTGGGAGAGAGCCAAAGCATAGGAGACTCTTAAAAACTGAGAACAAACTGAGGGTTGATGGGGGTGGGAGGGAGGGGAGGGTGGGTGATGGGTATTGAGGAGGGCACCTTTTGGGATGAGCACTGGGTGTTGTATGGAAACCAATTTGACAATAAATTTCATATATTGAAAAAATAAAAAATAATAAATAAATAAATAAATAAATAAATAAACATTTTTTTAAAAGATAAATTTTATCACTTTTTCACTGCTAAGCCATGCATTTAAGTTTTTTATTTTATTAATATTCATAGGTGTTCTATAGCAGAAGTATTTTTCAGGATATCTATCATATTGTCAGAAATGTAAATTTCCTAACTTATCTCTTTTAATTTACTGAAGTCCCATTATGTTTTTAAAAAATATCTGTATATCTATAGATATATAAGTATATACCCACACATATGTTTACAGATATATAAAATATCCACTAAATATTCTGTTCGAGTTTTTAAAAATCACATGGTGCCAAACATAGGCAGTAATTTCTTTAACATCCTTTGTAGCAACATTTTTCTAGATATGTCTCCTCTGGCATGTGACACAAAAGCAAATTAAACTATTGGGAATACATCAAAATAAAAAGCTTTTGCAAGTTGAAGGAAGCCATCAGCAAAACAAAAATGCAAGCTACTGAATGAGAGAAGATATTTGCAAACAATACATCTGATATGGAGTTAATATCCAAAATTTTTAAAGAACCTAATACAACTTAACACACACATACAAGAAATAATCCAACTAAAAATGGGCAGAGGATCTGAATAGACATTTTTCCAAAGAAGACATCCAGATGGCTAAGAGATACAGGAGAAAATGCTCAATATCACTCATCATCAGGGAAATGCAAATCAAAACCACAATAAGATACCACCTCATACCTGTCAGAATGGGTAAATTCAAAAAGACAAGAAGCAACAAGTGTGGGTGAGGATGTGGAGAAGAAGGAACCCTTGTGTACTGTTGGTGGGAATGCAAACTGGTGCAGTCACTGTGGACAACAGTAGGGAGGTTCCTCAAAAAAATTAAAAATGGAAAGATATTATGATCCACTAATTTCACTACTGGGTGTTTGCCCAAAGAAAATGAAAACACTAATTTGAAAAGATATATGCACCCCTGTATTTCTGTAGCATTGTTTACAATAGCCAAGACATGGAAGCAAGTGTCCATGGATAAATGGATGGATAAAAAAGATGTGAGATATAGATGTAGATGTAGATAGATAATGAAATATTACTCAGCCATAAAAAAGGATGAGATCTTATCATTTGCCACAACATATACAGACCCAGAGAGTATTGTGCTAAGTGAAATAAGATAAAAACAAATACCATATGGTTTCCCTTACATGCTGAATCTAAAAAACAAAACAAATGAATAAACAAAAAACAGAATCAGACCTATAAATTCAAAGAACAAGCTTGTGGTTGCCAGAGGTGGGGAGCGGATGGGCAAAATGGATGAAGGGGAGTGGGAGATATGGGCTTCTGGTTATAGAATGAGTAAGTTGGGGGGCCTGGGTGGTTCATTCGGTTAAGCATCTGACTCGATTTCAGCTCAGGTCATGATCTTACAGTTTGTGGTTTGAACCCCTCATCAGGCTGTGGGATTCTCTCTCTCCCTCTCTGCTCTCTGCCCCTCCCCTACTCGCTCGCTCTCTCTCTTTCAAAATAAATTAATAAACTTAAAAAAATAGAATGAGTAAGTCACAGGAATAAAAGGTACAGCATAAGGAGTATAGTCACTGACACTATAATAGAGTTATATGGTGACAAAGGGTAGCAAGTTGTGGTGAGCATAGCGTAATGTATAGAATTGTCAAATCACTGTGTTGTACACTTGAAACTCATGTAACATTGTCGACTATACTCAAACTAAAAAAAAATTTTTTTCAACAATATTTTTTTAAGTAGGCTCCACCCCCAATGTGTGGCTTGAATTCATGACCCTGAGATCGAGAGTCACATGCTCTACCAACTGAGGTTGCCAGGTTCCCCTAAAAAAAATTTTTTTTAATCACATGGTGCTGAAAAGTATGTTTATATCATGCGTCCACTTGTGTTTTAGTGAAGAGGGACAGAGATGTGTTTGTATTCACTACTCATACAAAGAAAACACTCCTGGAATAATCCATCAGTAACTACTAACAGTTTTCTCTAAAGAAAGAAACGAGAGAACTGGGGATCTGAAGTAGGAGGACATTTTATATTGCTTGAATATTTTACTGTGTGTGTGTGTGTGTGTGTGTGTGTGTGTGTGTGTGTGAGAGAGAGAGAGAGAGAGAGAGAGAGAGAGAGAGAGAGGTTTTTAAATCCACCTGAATTTTTTAAGAGGAACTCCTAGTTTCCACTGAAAATGCATCAAATAATATATCTTCTGTTACAAGTTGCAATCACACTGCTTGAGTTTTATCCAAACTTCCCATTGAAGAAACTCCTATACCTGCTCAGCTCAGACTTTCCGGCTTCATGAAGGTGTGAGCATTGACCAAAGTCCCTGCAGAGGTAAGCAGACGCGCTCTGCTTTCTAGTTCTCTATCTGCTCTCCAGGCAGTGCAGCTCTTTTTAAGATATAACCTCAAATTCTCATTAGAGAGGAAACAGCTAACCTCATCAAACTTCTCATATCCTGTTTGGTGGAACTAGATACTTCCCCTGAAAGGATATATTTTGAAACTGAACTATAGCAACAAGTACATACCAGTTTAAAATAATGACCTTTTTGGGGCTCCTGGGTGGCTCAGTGGGTTAAGCGTCCAACGTCGGCTCAGGTCATGATCTCACGGTTCATGGTTTCAAGCCCCATGACGGGCTCTGTGTTCACAGCTCAGAGCCTGGAGCCTGCTTCAGATTCCCTCTTGCCCTCTCTGCCCCTCCCCCGCTTGCAATCTGCCACTCTCTCTCTCTCAAAAATAAATAAACATTAAAAAAATTGTTTTAATAATGTCCTTTCTGTCAAAATAAAAATTAATATCCATTTGAGTCTGAGTTTGAGCTGTAATTACTAGCATAGAAATATCTCCAAACTATACAACGAGAAAAGCTAGTTTTAACACAATTGTATATAATACGGCCGTAAGTTAAAAAATTTAAAACCCAAGTTAATGTTTTATAATAAGAATATTATCTGTATGACTCGTATAATTTTTTAAAGTTTTATTTAAGTAATCTCTACACCCAACGTGGGGCTCGAACTCACAACTCCAAGATCAAGAGTTGCACGCTCTCCTGACTGAGCCAGCCAGGTGCACCCACTTGTATGATTTTTTTTTCTTTATTTTCTCTGACTCGTATAATTTATAATACAATGTTCATCATCTACACTGTGGTAAAAACAGAAGAGTTTAGGAAAGGACATTGCAAACAAACCATAATACCTCCCCACAGAATAATTCCTGTTATCGTATCGCTAGATTTCCTTACAGCTTCTCCCTCTCTCTTTCTTGCATCTGTCATATATGTGTATATGGGATATAGACATAGATATTACAATTGTAATTCTGCTTTATTACTCTGTTAGCATTATATTATAAGCATTTTTCCATAATAAAAAATATTACTTGAAAACACAATTTTAGGGACACCTGGCTGGCTTGGTCAGTGGAGCATGTGGCTCACGGTCTCGGGGTTGTAAGTTCAAACCCCATGTTGGGTGCAAAGATTGGCTAAAAATAAAAAAATAAAAATAAAATGGAATTTTAAATGCTAAGTAGTATTCCTTTATGTGGCAATGGCATCATTTAATTAGCTATCTTCCTATTTTCATACATTTCCTTTTTTGCTGTTCTGTAAGTTGAAGAAAAGCCTGATATGCAAAACTTGTCAGTGTCGGGGCGCCTGGGTGGCGCAGGCGGTTAAGCGTCCGACTTCAGCTCAGGTCACGATCTCGCGGTCCGTGAGTTCAAGCCCCGCGTCGGGCTCTGGGCTGATGGCTCAGAGCCTGGAGCCTGTTTCCGATTCTGTGTCTCCCTCTCTCTCTGCCCCTCCCCCGTTCATGCTCTTTCTCTCTCTGTCCCAAAAATAAATAAAAACGTTAAAAAAAAAAACTTGTCAGTGTCTTTAATCATTTCTACTGGAAAATTTTCTAGAAGTAGAATTACTAGGTTAGGAAATACGAACATTTTAAAGCAACTTTAACACCTTATTTCTTTCCAGAAAGGGAATGTAGTAGTTGTTTTGTCAGTGTACCCTCCTGGCAATTCTGTAGGTGTGCCTGGTGTCTATTTCCCTTCTATTTCCCTTCTCTCCACACTGGCCATAACTCCCTTTATAATTCTGTACTAGGGCACCTGGTCAGCTCAGTTGGTGGAATATGCAACTCTTGATCTCAGGGTTCTGAGTTTGAGCCCCATGTTAGGTGGAGAGGTTACTTGAAAATAAAATCTTAGGGGCGCATGGGTGGCTCAGTCGTTTGCGCCTCCAACTTTGGCTTAGGTCACCATCTCATCATGATTGGAGGGCTCAAGCCCTGTGACCGGGGCTCTGTGCTGACAGCTCCGAGCCTGGAGTCTGGAGCCTGCTTCGGATTCTGTGTGTCCCTCTCTCTCTGCCCCTCCCCCACTCATCTTCTGTCGCTCTCTCTCAAGAATAAATAAACATTAAAAAAATTTTTTTAATCTTAAAAAATAATGACATGAAATGAAATGCTGTACTAAACACGCATGCACATACACACATCACCCTTTAAATTTCCTTAAATACTAGACATTGAAAATCTTTTAGTTATTTACTGACCATTTGTATTTCTATATTGTTAACGTTCAACATTTGTGTTTATGTCCCCAAAAATAATAGTCCTTTCACCTCTGAGTATGTTTGTGTGTATTTTCTAGGTGCTATGAGATCAAGTACACAGACTTACCGCAAGAGGTCCCTATCACACAAATTATATTGAAATCTAAAGCCTGTTGGGTTTCAGACCCAACAATCAGGATCTTCATGAGTGGATTGGTTCACTAATTCTGATTTTAGAAATTACTCTGGCCTGCTAAGAACAGGCCTCTCACATAGACAAAACTTCCTGAACAGAGCAAGAGAGAGCCAGGAGCAAGAGGTTAGTGATTCAGGAAGCTAAGTGCTGCATGGTTGAATTTCTCTGCATTCCATCACCCACCCGTCTCCTACAAATTGGTTTTCCTGCTTAGATATGGTTGCTCTCAAATTTCAAAAGAAATAGAATCACTTTACATCTGAGATCCCCCTTGGTCATTCGTTTGATTGTTTGGCAAATCTCTTTGTGTTTAACCAAAAGAATGATGTCTTTTTTTTTTTTTTTTTTTTTTTTTTAACTCAACGAACTATTGGCAACTCTGTCCCACCATCCTAGGTAATGAAAATATAATAATGAGCAAAGCCTGACACTATCCCTAGCCTATCAGAGCTCACACCTGCAACCTCAGTCCTAACACCTCTAAGCAGACTCTCAAGAAATTTACCTCCAGATGCCTTAACCTTGATAAGAGACATTGTGTACAGCCCACACAAGAGATGTCTTCTGCTCTAAGATCCAGAACGTTGCCTCCATGACCCATGATTATATCCTGGTCTGTTCTGAGTATAAACCATCTAGCTTTGTATGGTATATGATTTAAATTGCTTCTTTAAGGGGCGCCTGGGTGGCTCAGTCGGTTAAGCGGCCGACTTCGGCTCAGGTCATGATCTCGTGGTCCGTGAATTTGAGCCCTGCGTCGGGCTCTGTGCTGACAGCTCAGAGCCTGGAGCCTGTTTCGGATTCTGTGTCTCCTTCTCTCTGACCCTCCCCCGTTCATGCTATGTGTCTCTCTGTCTCAAAAAAGAAATAAACGTTAAATTTTTTTTTAATAGATAAATAAATAAATTGCTTCTTTAAAACTTAGTATAGGGGCACCTGGCTCCTCAGTGGGAAGAGCATGTGACTCTTGATTTAGGGGTCATGAGTTTGAGCCCCATGTTGTGAGGTAGATTGTACTTAATTTTTTTTTAATCTTTTTAAAAATTTTTTTGAGATGTTTATTTATTTTTGAAAGAGAAAGAGACAGAGCACAAGCAAGGGATGGGCAGAGAGAGAAGGAGACAGAATCCGAAGCAGGCTCCAGGATCTGAGCTGTCAGCACAGAGCCCGATGTGAGGCTTGAACTCCCAAACCATGAGATCATGACATGAGCCAAAGTTGGATGCTTAACTGACTGAGCCATCCAGGCGCCCCTAAAAATTTATTTAGACTTAAAAAAAAACTACACAGAACAATATACAAACACCCTAAAGAGTTCAAATTATACATAAACAGGAGTAACAAAAATGAAAATCACCCATAATCACAATCTTCACAGCTGTTTTATACCCTTTTATAGATATATCGTTATACACATACATAATTTGTCAAATACTTGACTACTCACTAGGTAGGAAGCACATTCCAAGGGCTGGGTCACAGTCTGCTTGGGCTGCCATAACAAAATATTACAGACTGGGTGGTTTCAACAATAGAAGTTAATTTTGTCACAGTTCTGGAGGCTGGAAGTCCAATAGATTCGGTGTCTTGTGAGAGCTCTCTTCCTGGCTTACAAGTGGCTACCCTTTTGCTGTGCCCTCACACGGACTTTCCTCAGTATGGATGCAGGGTGTGGGTAGAGGTCTCTGTTGTCTCTTCTTATAAGGATGCTAATCCTATTGGATGAGGGCCCCATCTGTACAACTTCATTTAACCTTAATTACTTCCTTACTCCAAATACAGCCACACTGGGGGGGAAGGGCTTCAACATACATATTTGGGAGAGGGGACAGTGGATATTATGCAAACATTCCCCTATAACAGGCTGTGAAGCCTCTACAGGTGAATAGGAAGGCACAATCTTTGCCCATGTCTCACTCGTGTTGGAGGTAATGGCATAAACCCTGTGTTTCTTCCTCTTCGTGTTTTGTTTACTTTGTCATCTTTTGGAACTTCCATTACATCTGGATTTATGAGGTAAGGAGAGGGAAAATGAGACTCAAAATGAGACTCAAGAAAATTTTATTTCCTTCTTGATCTGGAAAGCATTCTCTAGGAGAGGAGGTTGAAGGCTCTTAGCTACTCCAAAGATCGGTAAGGGAAGACCACCCTGAAGCATTTGCCACAACTTCGTCTCCCATTTTCCGCCTTTCCTCAAAGGGCAAGGTTGCTAAATATATAATACATGGGCTGCTCTCTACGTCGGTCTCCTCTGCAAAGACATGATCATTCCAAATGGGGGTGGATTCATTCATTCAGAGCCTATCTCCTGATGGCTCACGCTGAAATACGGTCTCTCCCCTTGAGGGGCTCTTGGGTCCAGTGAACCAATAACAGGCCTGCCGTGTGAGAAGTGCCATCTACAGCAGAGGGAAAGCCAAAAAGCCAGGGGAGAGAAAGAACACCCAGAAAGACTTGAGAAGAAATTGCGTCCCCACTGAAGTCTGGCAAAAGCTAGAATTGAGCTTGGGATGAGAGGGGACTGGCAATTTGGGGAAGGCAACAAGTGGGGGTGCACGGACTTGTAACACTGTCAGCTTTGGGATGTGCAGGGGCAGCTGTGCCCTGGGACCCTACAGGAGAGGGGAGATGGGAGGAGGGAGAGGTGGACCCAGATCCCGAAGGGCCTCGTGCGCTAGCTAGGAATTGGAATTTTATCCTGAAAGCCTTGGTTACCACTAAAATACTTGAAGCAAGAGAATGACACGATCTGATCTTAGAATGATGCCTCTAGTGAGCGCATAGAGAAGGCTTTGGAAAAAGGGGCGGGATTAGCCACAGTGAACTAAGGTGAGTAGCTGCGGCAGATACTATCTATGACCTAGTCTTTATCCATCCTCCATACCTTCGCAGTAGAGAAAGAAAAAGAAAAAGAGGGGCACCTGGGTGGCTCCGTTGGCTAAATGTCTGACTCTTGGTGTCATCTCAGGGCTTGATCTCAAGCCTTACGTTCAAGCCCTGCATTGGGCTCAGTGTTGGGCTTCGTGCTGGGCTGAAAGCCTACGTTAAAAAAAAAAAAAAAGTTTTACTTTTCTTTAAAAAAAATTGTTTTAAACATTTATTTACTATTGAGAGGCAGAGACAGAGCATGAGCGGGGAAGGGGCAGAGAGAGGACGAGACACAGAATTTGAAGCAGGCTCCAGGCTCTGAGCTATCAGCACAGAGCCCGTCTCAGGGCCCAAGCTCACAAACTGTGAGATCATGACCTCAGCCAAAGTCCAACGCTTAACCAATGGAGCCACCCAGGAGCCCCAAAAGTTTTACTTTTCTGATTAAGGTGCCGCCTTCCCACCTGGAATGTGATTATGAATCTGGAGGTCAGTCCCTGATAACTTCTTGACCTGCTATACCAGCTCTGTACTGTTCATTTCTATTTGGTGAGACCACTATATTTGGGTTTCTGTTCCATGCAGCCAAATACAGTCCTGATACAATTGTTATTATAGCAGTTCAGGTAAAGAAGTCGTGAGAACCTGATCACCTACTTTGAACGGAGGCAGTGAAATGAAGCTAGAGGGTGAACTCACAGGCTATTACAGAAGCCGATTCAATAGGACTCTGTGACTAACTGGATATGCCTATTGGGAATTACCATCAGTGAGATAACTTTTTCTCCCTGTGAGTTCCAGGATCATGTAGGTCACTGTCCTCCTACTTTTTCCCCCCTACCTGCTATTTTTTTCTCTCCCAACATTTTCCCTTCCCTACTTCAAGAAGTTGACTAGGCTTATGGCACCTGGGTAGCTCAGTCAGTTAAGCATTCAACTTCGGCTCTGGACATGATCTCACAGTTCGTGGGTTTGAGCCCCACATGGGGCTCTGTGCTGACAGCTCAGAGCCTGGAGCCTGCTTGGGATTCTGTGTCTCCCTCTCTCCTTGCCCCTCCCCTGCTCACGTTCTGTCTCTGTCTCTCTCAAAACTAAACATTAAAAAAAGAAGAAGAAAAAGAAGCTGAGCAGGCTTTTATGTGTCCTTTGTCTTGAGCATTTGTGTAGTTGGACCTAACAGAGATGTTGCATTAGACAGCCCCCTTTCCTGGCTTTTGTTTAGAAAAATCTATGTTCATTTTGGGTTTATGCTGGTCATTTTCCAGGAAAAGGAGACTGACCACTCATGCCCTTCTGTGTAAGAAAGCAAACCTTTGGGAGCAGCTGGAGAGATTTCCTGAGACAAAAACAGGGGATGGGGGAGTGTGGTCTCCTCTGGTGTTCCCTGCCTCAGGGAAGGACCTCACCCAGGAGTAGCAAAAGCCGCTGACCTAAAACTCATCTTTGACTCATCTCCTGCATCGTCTCTCACTTTTGGTCCATTACCTAGTCCTTTCTAATTTATTTTCTAAATATCACCTGTGTCCCTCTGCTACCCACAACTGAGTTTGCCTCTTTGTGGGTGTCAAGCCAAAAGACACAACCAAGCCAAAGAAAAGGAAAAGGAAGGGTTTTACTTGCAATAAGTAAAGAAGAACACAGATGCTATTTCCCAAAGCAGTATCTCCTCAAACAACAAAACTGGTGACGCGGTGCATACGTATTCATGAAGAGGTTTGCACAATGGGGAACTCGGCGTGGAATTGAGGCAAAAGTCCTCTTAAGGCGACAGAGTCCAGGTCTTGGTTGATCTGAGTCATGAGGGCCAGCAAGGGTCAGATGTCATCAATTCTCTGGCTCCAGTTGGTCCAGTATTTGAGCACTCAAAGGAGTTTAGATCCTGCAAAGATAAGTTAAGAATGTGCTTCAGGTCAACCTTTACTTTGGAACCAGCACTGGGCGTTTTACCACTGATTTATTGTCCCTGATACGATTAGGCTATTTCCTGGTAGTGGCCCTTTGTGCCTACATTCTTTTGTTCCCTTAAAGTCATTAATGATAGAGTCTATCCTTCTGCAGTTTCAACATCTTCCAAGAAGTTCTACAAGAAATGTGCTTTGGGCAAGTAGTGCCCAGGTCACAAGATTGCCAGGCGCCTAAAATGACTTTTCTCATGTCAAGGAAAGCTATGTCTTGTCTTTCTTTTTCCAGGGAGCTCTAACTCTTCCTGCTTACACCTCCATTTCTTTTCAACTCCACTGCCACAGTTCTAGTCCAAACAAATACTCTTTCCACCCTGGACTGTTGCAAAATCCAATGTGTCCCCTGACCATATTCTATAAAATGATCTTTTCCAATATAGAGTATTTCATAAAGGATTCAAATATATTTTTAAAGATTTTATTTTTAAGTAATCTCTACACCCACATGGGGCTCGAACTCAAAACCCCCACATCAAGAATTACATGCTCCACTGACTGAGCCAGCCAGGTGCCCTGGGATACAAATATTTTAACATCTTCCCTCTGCTCTTAAAATAAATAAAATTTCTTCCCATGACCTCCAAAGACTGACCTCTCTAGATCACCAGACTCGTATCTCCATCCTCCACTGTCTGCCCAAACTCTCACCATGGTGACCTGACAGCAACTGGAATGCTCTTTCTCTCCTCAAGAATTTTTTGGTGGGGGGCAACCAGGTGGCTCGGTCAGTTAAGCAGCTGACTCTTGATTTCAGCTCAGGTCATGATCTCATGGTTCTTGAGATACAGCCCTGTGACGGGCTCTGGGCTGAAAAGGCAGAGCTTGCTTGGGATTCTCTCCCTCCCTCTCTCTGCCCCTTCCCTGCTTATTCTCTCCCTCTCTCCCTCTTGCAAAATAAATAAATAATAAAAACATTTTTTAAAAAAAGAATTTTATCTTAGCTTTTTCTGCTGCCTGGTAGGGACTGCTTAACTACCTTACTGCCTACACACATACACAAACACACACACGTGAACACACACACCACACTTCCATTCCACTTCATCCATGCCTAACTTCCACTCAACTTCAGATTTCAGTCCAAATGTCATTTCTTCAGAGAAGCTTCCCCTGGCCCCACCTCGCTGCCCAGCTAAAAATCAGGGGCCCTGATTTTAAGTCATGGGTGGGGCGCCTGGGTGGCTCAGTCGGTTGGGCGGCCGACTTCGGCTCAGGTCATGATCTCACGGTCTGTGAGTTCGAGCCCCGCATCTGGCTCTGTGCTGACGGCTCAGAGCCTGGAGACTGTTTCAGATTCTGTGTCTCCCTCTCTCTCTGACCTTCCCCCATTCATGCTCTGTCTCTCTCTGTCTCAAAAATGAATAAACGTTAAAAAAAAAATTGGGGCGCCTGGGTGGCGCAGTCGGTTAAGCGTCCGACTTCAGCCAGGTCACGATCTCGCGGTCCGTGAGTTCGAGCCCCGTGTCGGGCTCTGGGCTGATGGCTCAGAGCCTGGAGCCTGTTTCCGATTCTGTGTCTCCCTCTCTCTCTGCCCCTCGCCCGTTCATGCTCTGTCTCTCTCTGTCCCAAAAATAAATAAACGTTGAAAAAAAAAATTTAAGTCATGGGTTTTTTTCATAGCATGTTTTCAGTATATATTTGTATGATTATCTAGGCATCATAAGTTCCACAGAAGTAGGGACTGCACCCACACTCATTGTCTCTCCAAGGTCTAGTAGTGTGTCTGCTCACATCGGACATTTGACAGTTATTTGTTGAATACAAAAAATAAAGGAAGGTAAAGAGGGACTCTATGGGTAACCATCGGGTTTCTGGCACAAGCAAGTAGGTGAATTGTGAAATTCAGTTCAGCTTAATTCAGTTTAATTCTTTATGAAATAAAGCATGAGGGTATGTGCATGCATGATAGAGATTTGGAAGAGGTTCATTCTCTGGCTCTCTAAGGATCCCACAGGCTTCTCTGTGGATGGCATCTGTCATCCTCTTATAACGGGTAGCACCCTTAGGCAGAAACAAACAGTGTTGAAGCAGAATTCTGAAAGACACACCAAGTTGGCTTATTAAGGAGACCTATCTGGACTGCATCTAGGTAATATGATGCATTGCAAGTTTATCTTGAGATTTTATAAAGATGACAAAAACTTATTGATACCTTAAAAACATGTTATATAGACTTTGGAGGATAATGGCGTGTCACTGAACATTCTTGATGTGGTAAATGAGGCACTGGTGCCTGATGTTGACGGCTGGGGATGCTGTGTGTATGTGAGGACAGGGGTATATGGAAACTCTGTACTTTGTGATCAATTTTGCTGTGAACCTAGAACTGCTCTTAGAAAAAAATAAGTCTTGGGGCACCTGAGTGGCTCCATCGGTTGGCCGTCTGACTTCAGCTCAGGTCATGATCTCACAGCTTGTGAGTTCGAACCCCACATCGGGCTCTGTGCTGACAGCTCGGAGCCTGGAGCCTACTTCGGATTCTGTGTCTCCCTCTCTCTCTGCCCCTCCCCCCGCTCATGCTCTGTCTCTCTCTCTCTGTCAAAAATAAAAATAAACATTTAAAAAATTTTTTAAATAAAAAGTAACTAAAAGTAAGTCTATTAAAGACAATATGTGAAAGATAGCTTACACAAAAAGATAAAATCATGGGGATCTGGATGGCTTAGTTGGTTAAGTGTCCAACTTCGGCTCAGGTCATGATCTTGTGGTTCACGAGTTTGAGCCCCACATTGGGCTCTGTGCTGACAGCTCAGAGCCTGGAGCCTGCTTGAGATTCTGTGTCTCCCTCCCTCTCTGCCCGTCCCTGCTCACACTCTGTCTCTCTCAAAAATAAATATACGTTTAATAAATAAATAAATAAATAAATAAATAAAGATAAAATCATGATTCTCATTCAGAAATAAAATGAACATGTTAAAGATTATGGGTTTTTTTTTTTTTTCAGAATTAGGGAATCTGACAGATGTTATGACTGGAGAAGTCAAAGAATGGACACAATTATAAAGCAGGAAGTGGTTCAATGAATGTGCAAACGGAGGCAAAATGAGCTTCCTCCATATGGGGGAGTGAAGTCAATTGAGCCTCTGTTGAACAGGGCAGAATTTGCATGGCTCTAGACAAGAATCATTTTACATTTCTGTTATCTACAAGGTAAAGAGTTATAGAATAGCTCCCACGAGGGCACCTTGGTGGCTCAGTAGATTTAGCATCAGTGCAGAGTCTGCTTGGGATTCTCTGTCTTTCCCCCACCTCCCCACTGCCCCTCCCCTGCTTGCACACATGCACTCTCTCAAAAACAAGTAGACTTTATAAATAAATAAATAAATAAATAAATAAATAAATAAATAAATAAAATAGCTTCTACGGAATCAGCATCTGTAAAGAGAAAGGGTGTATTGTAGTTTGCCATTGAAGCACACATTCTCCCTATACATACATAGATACACACACAAAGCATTAATGTGATATGGCCCTACCTGGAGGGGAATCCAGCATGTCTACACAGATTTTGTTTAGTCCAGTCAGGATGGCTTCTTGGGTACCCCACAGAACTTCCATCTGATAGGTACTGGTAGATGTAGGAAAACCGAATGGCAACCTAACAGTGCTGGAACATTATATTCATCCCCCAGGCATTGACTTCCTTGTTCCAGACTTTCTTATTTTTCAAAACAACTTCGTGGGCACCTGGGTGGTTCAGTCGGTTAAGCATCTGACTTCGGCTCAGGTCATGATCTTGCAGTTCACAAGTTCGAGCCCCGCGTCAGGCTCTGTGCTGACAGCTCAGAGCCTGGAGCCTGCTTCGGATTCGGTGTCTCCCTCTCTCTCTGCCCCTCCCCTGCTCATGCTCTGTCTCTCTCCATCTCTCAAAAATGAATAAACGTTAAATAAAATTTTTTAAATAAATAAATCAATAAATAAAAACAACTTTGTTGAGGAATAATTTACATACTGTAAAATTCACCTATTTTAAGGACACAATTCAATGACGGTTAGTATATTAACATAGCTGCGCATGTATCTCCACAATCCAGTTTTAGAATATTTTCATGAGCCCAAAGAGAACTTCCATGCCCATTCGCAGTCTCTGTTCTCATCCCAGTCCCAGCCAATCACAAATACGTTTTCTCTTTATAAATTTGGCTTTTCTGGACATTTTTATAAAAGGAATTATACAGTGTGTGGTCTTTCGTGCCTTAGATTCTTTCACTCAGTATAATTATTTTTAGTTTTGTCATGTTTTAGCATCTTTCAGTAGTTCGAGGTTTTTATTTCTGAATAAAAAACATATAAAATATATTTCATTGTATGGATATAATACATTGTATCTATTCATCAGTCGATGGATTTGGGGGTTATTTCTACTTTTTGACTATGATGAATAATGATTCTATGAATATTCACGTGCTAATCTTTGTGTGGAAATGTTGGAGTTCAGAACAAACAGTCAAGAAAGAATTCTCGAGACGTTTTCAGTGCAAAAAGGTGGTCTTATTAAACCACAGGGACAGGATCCGTGGGCCTAAAGAGCTGTACTGGGTTGTGACTGGTGACTGATTATATACCTTCAAGTTGGGATGGGGTTAGGGATAGCCTAAGTCTCTTAAGGAATTTGGAAGCAAGGTTTCCAGGACCTTGGGGGGTCAGCTGCTGATAGGAAAAGGTCATTTATTACTGTTGAGTAAAAACTCAGTCATGAGACCATTCAGATGTATCTCAGGAGGCCATATGCTTGAAGGATGATTGCTAACCCATATATGGGGGTAGAGATAAAGGAAGTTTTCTAAGAAACTTGTATATGTTAAAGTAAACTTACAGAATCCTGGAGGTTGGGATAATGTTAAGCTAACATTGCCTTTTGCCCTTAGCAAAGTATTAACATTGAGGCAGTTAAGTTCCTAGAAGAAGGTCACTCTGCCTGTCTCAAGGACTTGTCAATGGGCTGTAAATTATAAGAAAACCGAACTTTTCCATATTGCCTTTGTTCCCCACATCAGAAATACAGTTTCATGTCACTTGGGTAAATACCTAGGAATGGAGTTGCTGGATGAAATGGTAAACATATTGTTTTAAAATGTTGGTTTTAGTTTTATTCACATATGGTGAGCCCGGCAGATCAAGAGATGATTTTCACTGAAAAAAATATTCGGTTACTCACAGTTCCCAAGTGGAGGGGGGGTCACTCTATGCCATGCAGGGCCATATGGGGAAGCACCACATCAGTTAGGAGGCAGAAAGGGGAAAACGTGGGCAAAAGCATGTATTATGGTATCTGCAGGAAGGAACAAGTGACACGTGGTAAACAGGTTTGGGATTGGCTAGTTTGAGTAATTTTTAGCGAGCTCTAGGGCATCGGGGTTGTCTCACATTCTCAGTTACTTAGCCTTGAGGTGATTACAGTGGGGAAATAATGACTTTTATACCTAAGTGCTCTGGAAAGGAAGTAGTTGGGGTACCAGCTTTGGATTGGTTGGTTTACATGTGAAAGGTGCCTTCCTGGACAAGTTGTTTACCATCTCTAGAGATTAGCTAGACCTGAGAGGGGCAGCTTCCCCAGGGTCTGTAAAGCCCCGGATGTCAGAACTATTAGAAGAAAAAAACGTGCTTAATACACTTTATGTTTAGGGGCACCTGGGTGGCTCAGTAGGTTGGAGGTTTGACTTCGGCTCAGGTCATGATCTCACAGTTTATGAGTTCAAGCCTTGCATCGAACTCTCTGCTGTCAGCACAGAGCCTGCTTCGGATCCTCTTTGTCTCTCTCTCTTCCTCTCTCTCTGTCCCTCCCCTATTCTCATACGTGTTCTTTCTCTCTCAAAAATAAATACACATTTTAAAAAATGAAAAATATACACATATGTTTAACTCTTTAAGAAACTGCCAAACCATTATCCAAAGTGGCTACACCATTTTACATTCACCTCAGCAATGTACAAACGTTCCATTTGCTCTACATTTTCACCAACAGTAATTATTATCTGTCTTTTTTATTATAGCCATTCGAGCAGGTATGAAGTGGTATCTTGTTATGGTTTTTAATTTGCATTTCTTGAATAACTAATAATGTTGAGCATCTTTCATGTGTTCATTGGCCATTTCTATATCTTCTTCTTTTTCAAATATCTATTTGAAAATTTGCCCATTTTTACATTGGTGTTTTTAGCTCTTTATTATACAGTTTTAAGAGTTCTTTATATATTCTACAATCAGATACATGACTCGCTTCCTCACAGCATGGCCGCTGGGTTCCAAGAAAGAACATTCCAAGACATACAAAGTACAAGCTACCAGTCCTTGTGTGGCCTGGGTTTAAGTCCCAGAATGTCCCTTCTGCCTCATTCACCTGGTCAGAGTTAGTTACAAGGCAGCCCAGATTGAAGGGGAAGAGAATAAGCCCCTCTTCTTGTTATGAAGAGCAAAATTTACACAAATTGATTGTGGCTCTCTTTGGAGACTTGGCCACTCCCCTTTCATGTACTTCAATAATTCTCATATTTGTAATAAATGAAACATATGAGTATGGTGGATGTTATTTTTAAATAGTCCAATATAATTTTCTTTCTTATACCTCTTAACTCAAAATTTCTAATCTAAGTCAACTATCCACTCATTTTACATTGGAATCACAAAGCTAACCTGTTGGATGCCCTAGTTTGCCAAATTTTCTTAATGTTACAAAGACTTTAAATACCAAACATATACAGGGGTGCCTGGGTAGCTCAGTCCGTAAACATCTGACTTTCAGCTCAGGTCATGATCTCATGATTCATGAGTTTAAGTCCCACTTCAGGTGAGCGTGAGCCCCACTTCGGGTGATCTGGAGACCTGCATCATGTGAGCACGAGCCCCACTTTGTGCAAAAACATGAGCCCTGCTTCGAGTGAGCCCCGCTTCTCTCCCTCTGCCCCTCCTGGAATTCTTTCTGTCTTTCTTCCCCTTGCTCACTTGCACCCTCTCTCTCTCGCTCTCTCTAAATATATATATATATATATATATATATATATATATATACACACCAAACATATACAGAGTGTACCTTGTGGCAGACAGACCCAAAAGTGAGCCCCAATATTTTCCCATCTCCTGGTGTGCATTCTTTTGTTTAATCCCCATCGCTTTGGTGTGGGCAAGACCTGTGACTTCCTTCTAACCGATAGAATACAGCAAAGGTGGTATGATATCAGTCCTTTAATTAGGTTGAAGTATATGGAAAAGATGCTGGGACCTCACTCCCATGATGATGTTATTTTATAAAAGACTCTGTTTTAGCAGACTGGAATGAGAGAGTTTTCTTGGGCTTGATGAAGTAAACAGCTGTGTTGGACAAGCCTGCAGTTGACTGAATGTTTTTGTCACCCCCAATATTCATATGTTGAATACTAACTTGCAATATGATAATACTAGGAGATAATTAGGTCATGAGCTCTCACGAATGGGATTAGTGGAAGGCCAGAGAGCTCTCTTGCCCTTTCTTTGCCATGTGAAGATATGAATGAGTAGAAGGCATCGGTCTGCAGCTGGGAAGAGGGACCCCACCAAATCCTAACCATGCTAGCAGACTGCTATGTGATTTTCAGCCTCCAGAACTCTGAAAAACCAATTTCTGTTGTTCCTAAGCCACCTAGCATATATTAAGTACTCAAAATAGTTGAAGATAATAGGGTAATGCCTTCAAAATTACCTAGGCAAGCCATGAATTGAGCATAGGGATAGATTAAGACACTTTCCTTGTGTAAAGCCTGCCGGAAGCTGTGTTCCAGCAAATATGGAGAGCAAACCAAGGAAAAGAATCCAGGAAAAGGAAACACAGCAGAAGAAATACTTTGATAGAGAGGGGAATTCTCAGGATGATAGTGATGCAGTAGGGCTTTACAGCAAGCAACCTATACAGACTACAATAGGGGCGGAGTGCTATGACTGGGGGGGCAAGGGGGCTCCAAGAAAAAAATGGAAATAGATTATCTAATATGCTGGTGCACTGTGGGGAAGAATAAAGTTTTACTGAGAGAGTATTTGAAGAGCAGATGGACCACTTGGGAAAACATTAAAGATAGGCTTGTAAAAAACAGAATTTTAAAAATTATTAATTCCTGGAAACATAAAAATTTATAAAGATACAGTATGTAATTAATAGGTTCATCACTAATCCATATTTGTGCAGCCATAATAATACATTGGCTGTTTTTTTTAAAGTTTATACACCCAGCATGGGGCTCGAACTCACAACCCTGAGACCAAGAGTCTCACGCTCCCCCAACGGAGCCGGCAGGAGACCCAATACACTGACTATTAATTCATCTAGAATTTTTTATCCTGGAGAAGCGAAGTAGGAAGTGATAATGTAAAAGACTAAATCATCATCTACCTAATAGGAAGTTAATAGTTTCAAATTGATAAATCAAGAAATAGCCGCGGGACGCCTGGGTGGCTCAGTCACTTAAGCGTCCAACTTCATCTCAGGTCATGATCTCGCAGATTGTGGGTTTGAGTCCCATGTTAGGCTCTCTGCTGTCAGCACAGAGCCTGTTTTAGATCCTCTGTCCACCTCTCTTTCTGCCCCTCCCCTGCTCATTCTCTCTCTCTCTCTCAAAAAAAAAAAAAAAAAAAAAAAAAAAAAGAATAAACATTAAGGAAAAAGAAAAAAAGAAACAGTATAAATATATTACTTAGAAATACAAAGAGGGGTACCTGTGCCTGGGTGTCTCAGTCGGTTAAGTGTCCAACTCTTGATTTCTGCTCAGGTCATAATCTCACTGTTGCGGGATGGAGCTGTGCATGTTGGGCTCCATCCCGAGTGGGGAGCCTACATGGGATTCTTTCTCTCTCCCTCTGCCCCTCCCCCATGCTCTCTCTCTCAAAAATAAATAAATAATTTTTTTTCAACGTTTATTTATTTTTGGGACAGAGAGAGACAGAGCATGAACGGGGCAGGGGCAGAGAGAGAGGGAGACACAGAATCGGAAACAGGCTCCAGGCTCTGAGCCATCAGCCCAGAACCTGACGCGGGGCTAGAACTCACGGACCCCGTGAGATCGTGACCTGGCTGAAGTCAGACGCTTAACCGACTGCGCCACCCAGGCGCCCCAAAATAAATAAATATTTAAAAAAAGAAATGTGAAGATAAATGCTAGATTAAAGGGGGGAAAACTAAATTCAAATTAGGTGCCTCCAGGGAATAAGGGACAGAGATTTTCCTTAAGATCTTTCAATACTATTTTGAACACCTATTATATGTCAGGCATACACCTCCTTCTCCTCAAGACTCCAGTCATCAGAGTCAGCCATCTCCCCAAAGAGTCACATGGCAAGACCTTTCATTGCCTCTCCCAAGACCCTATTCCATCCATTACTGCTTTATTCATTTCCATCATCAGTCAGTCTCTCCCTCTCCATTGGCTTCTTTCCCTCTGTTTATAACTGTGTCCAAGACTTCCAGCTTGGCAGACTGACTGGCCAGCTTTGGCTTCTTTCCCCGGATTCTGATTTCATTTCTTGGCATAGAATATTGTTGGAATGATATCCACTACTGATGAGCCCTTGTTGGGCCCAGCTCCAGGACCTCCCACATAGGGGTACTTGTCAGGTACTCTGTACACCACAGGGTGGGGCACAGAAGCCAGCCCTACCTGCAGTGACGGGCTTTAGAAATCAGAAGTATTATCACTGTGGAAATCACTAGAAACAAGGAAAGAAAGAGAAAGAAGAGTCAAGGGTGGCCCCAAAAGATGGCAGAGCTATTACTGACATCGGGAACTCAAGAGCAGGACATTTGGTAAGGGAGGTAAAGAATATGATAAATTTGGCTTTAAACAAATTGAATTTGAAGTTTGTCGAATTGAGTAGTAATCAGAGTAGAGTGGACAGATTAATCATGACCCAGAAACAGTGAGATACAGTGGGTAAGATCTTAGAATTGACATATAGTAGATTCATATTCTGGCTCTACTAAATACTAACTGCATGACTATTGGTAAAAACTTCTCTGAGGCTCGGTTCTTTCATCTGCAAAATGGGGATTGTATCTTGATGAGAAAGCAGACATGACAAATCTGAGATGTTACTAGGGAAAGGCCACATGAATCAGAAAGAACAATCTCGCTATAGTTGGAAGTCTAGATCCGAGATGTGAAGAATGCCAATCACTATCCTGACTGCAGTACTGTAGAAGATCAAGGATGATAGCCTCAAGGGGTACTTGAGGGATGAGGCCGCTCAGGGTAGAGAGAAATGGGACAATTTGGGAAATACGTGGGAGATAGAACCAGTAGGATGCTGTGATTTGTTGGCATGGGGAGGTGGGGTGGTGGTAGAGAATGTCTGTGTTCCACCTGTATGCTTTCAGATCTCTTTGCCATTTTCCTGTTGGGCTTTCACTTCCAACAGCAATACTGGGAAGGAGATCTAGAAGTACCTGGGATTTACAGAGCCCTGGCAAATGACTCCTGGTGCAGTAGAACTGCTCCAGATTCCTTGCCCCTTGTCCAGATTGCTCTGAGGTATGACGGTCTCCAGAATTCTCATGGAGTGGAGCCTAAATTGCCCTTCATGGGATTTTGTTTGATGTCAGATATTTGCTTCACTTCCTTCTCTTCCATGTCTCTCTTTCCCACTCCCATACTGTTTTTTTTTTTCCAGACAGCACTTCCTGACCAACCGTTTTCACATGAATTGGCATCTCAAGGTCTGCTTCTGGGGAGTCCCTCCTAACACAGTGTGGTAGTCATTAACGCTCTTATTAATTTTTCACAGTGGGGCTGTGCTTCCTGGCCTCCCATAGTTGGGTGATGGAGCTGAGTTATCAGCTCTAGCAGAATGATGTGTGTTGCTTCTGAGCTCAGCATCATATGAATGAATGAAGCCTCTGAGAGTTCTCTTCCCTCTGTTGTGGGGACCAGAAATGTTCCAGACAGTGGCTACTCGATCAGCCTAGGACCCAGAGGCAGTATGACAAAGGGGAGCAGAGCCCCACCTCTGACTCATTAGTCAGAGCGAGAAATCAACTTTCTTTGGGTTAAGCCACTGAGAGGTGGGAGGTGTTCAATATATAGCAACATGACCTAGCATATCTTGACAGATACAGAGGAGTGAGGAAAAGAAAAGAATTAAGGATGACTGGGCTATTGAATGGATGGGGTTAACATTCTTTGGGACTGGGAAAAGCAAGGAGAAATTTCTTTGTTTTTTTGTTTTGTTTTGGTTTGGCTTTTTTTTTTTTTTTTTTTTTTGGTGGGGAATTAAGTGCAGTTTTAGATGTTCTGAGTTTGAGATTCTTGAGATAATCCAAATTGAAATGTTGAGAGGACAGTTGATTCTAAATCTCTGGAGGAGGATCTAGGCTGGAGGCAGACGCTTGGGATATAAGTTGCAAAGGAGGAAAATAGGAATGGAAAATCAAGACGAAGGGAAAAAGAGAATGCTTCTGTACTAATGACAAACATTAACAAACATGCTATGATTGAAATTTAAACTGAGGCGCTTGGTGGCTCAGTTGGTTAAAGCTTTCAGTTTTGGCTCAGGTAATGATTTCACCATTCATGAGTTTGAGCCCCTCATTGCATTCTCTATCAGTGCAAAGCCTGCTTCCTTCCGATCCTCTGTCTCCCTCTCTCACTGTCCCTCCCCGGCTTATGTGCTCTCTCTCTCTCTCAAAAATAAACATTAAAAAAAAAAAAAAAGAAAGAAATTTAAATTGGGCATTGACCTTCCCCAGCCTGAGAAACAAGGGACACATATTCCAATACATGGCTTTCACTGTTGGAAAGAAATAAGTATATCAGCTCCTTCAAGAAACTAAAGTTCTGAATGTCTCCTCACTTCAACCAGAGAAGCTTCTGAATAATGCTGTCTTCGAGTAAGAATTTCGTGACCAGGGAAATTTGGAAAAGTATAGGTGATCTCCCCTGAGTATCAAATCTTTGGGCTAGATTTCTGATACAAATTGAAAGGCAGAAAACTCAATATATACCCCTGAGGAATCTCAAATAGAAGAGAGTCCTGAGGGAATCTAAGCAAAGTGGACTTTTCTCTAGGAAAAAGCTTTGGAACTTTCCCAGCATTCTCTTCAGCTGAGTTGTCCTATGAAGTGCAGTTCCGTGGCATCCAGCCCATCCTGATCTCCACGAGTTTGGACAGTGCTGCTCTGTGTCAGGCAGAATCTCCATTGAATAGTAACTGCCCCTGCTTTTGTAGCCGTGAAACTTTCCCCACAAGTATTATAATGTCTTCAATAGAGCAGGAGGGAATAATCGGCCACAGAGGGGACTGGAAATGATTTTAATCACTGAGAATGACATTGCAAGATGACTACAATACTTAAGGTGATGTGTAAGGTTTTATTTCACAGAGCAGCAGATTAACTCAGTTCACTGAACAGACATGGTCTCTGGTAAAACATTCAGAGATCTGTTTGGATCTAGTAAGTTTTACAAAAGCAGCAGAAGAAAAATTCTTCTTCACACACACACACACACACACACACACACACACACACACATACACACACACACACACATACTATCAGCATTTGGGGGGAAAAGCAACCACTTGAAAGAAAATGGGGGAAAAGTAACAAAAAAAATAAAAATTTTAAATTTAATACCATACAAGAGTACGAGTATATGTTCAGTATGACACCATGATGAAAAGTCTTGCTTTATAGAGAAAATTAAGTGACCTAAAGCATATTTTTGGGATTCATGATAATGTCTAGAAAAGCAGCCATCAACCTTTAAAACACAAAGGCAATGATACTCCTCTCCCAATATGCTCTATTTAGGAGATTGTTTACTATTTATTCAGACTCCTGGCTATTTATTATAGACTGGTAACTGCTAGGTTTGGGGATGAAGGATGGGAATGGGAAGATATAAAGCAGTTGGAGACGCAGTCTTCCTGACCTTCTAAGGTCAGAGTCACCATCCTCTCCCCCTGCCTCTGGGGCCATCCTGGTTTTCCAGCAGGTCCTTGCTGGCTGCCCTTTGAGCTCTGTAATGGAATTGAGTGTAAGGGAGACAAGAAGGCTGGTATCCTTGCCAGATTCTAAGAACCAGTGGGCTCAGAGATACACTGCTTCTCATCAGCCTGGCTCAGCCTCTTCCCAGAACTTGTCAGCTGGAAGTTGAGTCTCAACTTTGACCCCTTCATAGCCTGAGGTTGGGCCACAGCTTGGGCCCCAGTGGACCCTGCCCAGGACACCTGATGCATTCCTTCTTGCCCGTCCCCCGCCTTCTGTCCTGGGGCCACACTACTTGAATCATGGAATCTAATTGCTTCAGTTGAAGGCTTGGGTCCAGTGCCCTCTCCTGGACATTGGGATGACGGTCAAGAGCACAGGGACCATGTCCAGATTAGGCTGAGCTCCCCAGTGAGATGCTGCATGAGGAAAGAAGCGGCCCTTGGTGATTCCTTCTCCCCAGACTCTCAAGGGAGGTTCTCTGAGGGCCAGAATGGCCGAGGCTTCCTACTTGGGAAACTGCCCCAGGACTTTGGACACTTACAGACTGGGCTATATAAATCCAGCAGGTCTCACTCCAGGGTCAGAATGGGAGTCTGCTTTGTTTTTTCATCAGTGTTTTTCCTTGAATCAATGCTGCTGTTGGCAAGCTGTCTTTACTATCTCGTGTGTTCTTTGCAAAAAACAAAAACGAAAAGACGGAAGCAATGATTTAAGTGTCCTCCTTATTCTCCCAATTATAATGGGTTCCAGAGTGCTTGATGGAAAACTTTTCGACTGTAAAAACACTCATAGATTTGGCAAAGCATACAAGTTATAAAAAGCTGCTGTTAGACACAAAAAGCACAATCCATGGAGAAAAAGAGTAATAAATTTAGGCATTAAAACAAAAATTTTTCATTCATTAAGAGATACTATGGAAAATAACTAAATCTTTTTATCAAAGCACACTAGTAATAATAGTGATAAATATTTACACCGTGCTTCCTATATGCTAGGTACTGTTCTAAGTATGTTGCATATATTAACTTGTTTAATAATAGTCTCCTCATTTTACACATGAGGAAACTGAGGCACAGAGATCTGACTTTAAGTGAAAAGCAAGCCATGGACCAGAAGAGTATATCCAAACCATGCACATGCAGACACACACCAAATTCCTGTGAAACAATAGATAGAATAAAAATAACTTAGCAGAAAACTAGACAAAGGACAGAAACAGGAAAGGAGATCCAAGTCTTCTCTTAAAATGTAAATGATGTGCAATCTCAATAGTAACTGGAGAAATGCATAGACAATAATGAGGGAGCATTTCCCCTGTATCTACCCCATAAACGTTTAAGACTAACAATACCAAGTGTTGGTAAGAATGAGAACAGTTGGAACATTAGTACATTACTGGCAGCAGCATGGACTGCCCAGATATGTTGAAGAAAATCTAACCTTATATGGTATAAAGTTGAACGGGCTCACCTCTTATGATACAGTAATCTCACTCCTAAACATGTATTCTAGAAAATACAAGCTCTTGGGGCGCCTGGGTGGCTCAGTCGGTTAAGCGTCTAACTTCGGCGCAGGTCATGATCTCACGGTTTGTGGGTTCAAGCCCCACATGGGGCTCTGGGATGACAGCTCAGAGCCTGGAGCCTGCTTCAGATTCTATGTCTCCCTCTCTCTGCCCCTCCCCCGCTCATGCTCTGTCTCTCTCTGTCTCAAAAATAAATAAAACATTAAAAGAAAATCCTGAGTGGAGACACGTGGATGAGAATTTCTGTTGAGCAGTTAATAATGGCTAACTAGTGAGAACCATCTTAACTTCTATCAATAGAAGATAAATTGTAATTGATTCATATGCTAGCCAAATATACAGCAGTGAAAATTACACACACCTGGTAGCCCGTGTCTCTGTGTACCTCCCCACTCCCCTCTCTCCACTGCTTGCTAGGTTTACCAGACCCTTCTCTTAGCATGGTCTTACTGTGAGCAAGGCAAACACAATTAAGTGTTTGTTAAATTACAGCTTTTTCCCATATTTCCTCCCTGAGATTTCCCAGCACCACTTTCTCCTTTTTATTTTATTTCACTTTTTTTGAAATTCAAGAGTTTTAAAATTCTTTAGTCACATATTTATACACAATTGGTTGTTTTTCTCCTCCAGGGGGTTAATCACATCCACAGTGTACATGGTTTGTTTGCTTTATTCTGTGGCAGCCTTATTTCTAAATCACCGGGTGGGGGATGTCTCATCGTGGCCTCCATCCTGGAAAAAAAAGCCCCTGCACGATGTGCAGGATTCACGTTTGCCCAGGGTGCAGTGGCAGGTAAGGGCATTTCAACTTGAGGAATGAAAATATGTAAAAGCACAGAGAAGTGAAACAGCTGCTTGTTCCCCCGAACTGCTCACAGTTCACAAAGCCCTCAGTGTGACTGAAGCAATGTCAAGGTTAAGTCCTACTGTGGGGGTGGGGGTGTCAGTCTGGAAGAGGGAGGGCTTTGTCCTTGGGAGTGGGGGAGGGAGCACATAACACAGGCATTTGACTTCCTGTCTGCAGGTCCCTGGTCTTGCTTTCATACTGCTTCCCGCAAGGTCTTTTCTTATTGCCGTAACAAGTCATGTCAACTTACCAATCCTGAAGACACTTGCTGAAAGGACCCCAGCTTTGAAGAATGAACTCAGAAGGAACATGATTTCATTTCTCTCCAACTGTAGTCTTTCTCAAAAGTAGCCAGAATGGCTGAAGAGGAAGCCGGAGACGGAGGTAGGCAGCAGCCTGACTGCTAGGGCTTAAGACAACATGCTAAGGATTTGTACCTTAACCGGTAAGAGATGGGCAGTCAGCAAAAGGTGTCAGAGTCTGAGAGTAATACATACTTCCCCTCACACGTAAACATGTATGTGTATGTATAGATAGACACCCTGTATTTAGAGACATTATTCTCTGTAAATGTATCAAATATATATATATATATATATACACACACACACACATATATATACGTATATATATATACATATATATGTTATATATATATGTTTACAACAATTGCTCAGTTATTATACTCATATGCACATATAGTGTGTCTATACACATTCATATATATGTATATATGTATATATACACAGTTTAGTATGTACATATAAAGAATATTATATATGCATGCGTGTGTGTGTGTGTGTGTGTGTGTGTATACAGACAGAGAAAGAGAAACAAAGAAAGACAGGCAAACAGAGACAGATAAACAGAGATACTGGATGGATACCTACCCTAACTATTAATAGTGCTTACCACTGGGGGCTGAATTGTAAGGGGGCTTCCACTTCCTATTTGATATCCTGATATCCTAGTTGATATTATTTGAATTTGATACAAGAGCATACATTGATTTGGTAATACAAAAATCTCAAAAGCATAAATATTTAGGGAACAGTATGTAGATAGAGGCTAATAATGAATATTTTTTTTAATGACTTGCCCATTGTTCTATGGAAATACAAGAGCTGTGGCCCTCTTGGCTGGCCAGAGGCCTGGGCTGCAGGAGGGTGGAGGTGGGGACAGTCTGGAGATCAGTCAGGACCCATTGCAGTAGACCCAGGAGAAAATGAGGTATAAATTATACACACTCTTTCATTGCTGAGGTTTTGCTCCTACTCTTCTCCAAATGGGGAACTTGCTCCCTTACCCCACTTCTCCACCTACTGAGATTCTGTTAATCCTTCAAAGCTGAGTTAAAATCCTAGTTTCTCTGTAAAGCCTCTGCATTCCCAGTCCTTGGTAGAGTTACCTCCTTAGTGTTTCCGTGACACTGTTTCTTCAAGTATGGCATTTCTTTCTGCCTTGTTCTAGCCCTAGGTTATTTATATATCCTAAACAGAGTGTAACAACTTTTTTTCTTAATGTTTATTTATTTTTGAGAGGCACGCACACAGAGTGTGAGCTGGGGAGGGTCAGAGAAAGAGGGAGACACAGAAACCAAAGCAGGTTCCAGGCTCTGAGCTGTCAGCACACAGCCTGATGCGGGGCTTGAACCCACAAACTGTGAGATCATGACCTGAGCCAAAGTCGGCCCGCTTAACTGACTGAGCCACCCACGTGCCCCTAGACTGTAACAACTTTGAGGATAAGAGCCATTTCCTATCATTAAAATAAAGAAACAAAAACCACCTAACAGTGCAAGGCTTTGCATGTCATAGATTTTCAATAAATGCTCATAGAATGAACATTATTTAAAAATATATATATTGAGGGGCACCTGGGTGGCTCAGTCGGTTAAGCGGCCGACTTCGGCTCAGGTCATGATCTGGCGGTCCGTGAGTTTGAGCCCCGCATCGGGCTCTGTGCTGACAGCTCAGAGCCTGGAGCCTGCTTCAGATTCTGTGTCTCCCTCTCTCTGATCCTCCCCTGTTCATGCTCTGTTTCTCCCTGTCTCAAAAATAAATAAACGTTAAAAAAAATTTTTTTTAAATATATGTTGAGATAGAAACGTTTTGAAACCTATAATTCCTTTTTTTTCCTCTGTTGATGTCACTTACCATAAATCCTTTTCTCCTGATTTTATTACACTTAAATTAAAAAAAAAATGATCATAATAACCATGCCTCTGAATAAAAGGTTATTTTCTTTTATTACAGTTCTCCAGAAGTGTAATTTAATGTTATACATATCAGCATCTGCTTCATGGGATTTCAACCTCTTGGTCCATGAGAATCACCTAGAGAGTATTAAAAAAAAAAAAAAAGATTCAATTCCCCAGAGCCACTTCCCGGTATTTTGGTTCAGTTGGTCTGAGGTGGCCCTTATTTTAAAAGTTGGAGATGTTAGCTTGTAGACAGGTTGAAATTTTCCAGATAATTTCGATTCAACTGGTCTGAGGTGGCCCTTATTTAAAAAAATTTTTTTTCACGTTTATTTATTTTTGAGACAGAGAGAGACAGAGCATGAACGGGGGAGGGGCAGAGAGAGAGAGGGAGACACAGAATCCGAAACAGGCTCCAGGCTCTGAGCCATCAGCCCAGAGCCCGACGCGGGGCTCAAACTCATGGACTGCAAGATCATGACCTGAGCTGAAGTCGGACGCTCAACCGACTGAGCCACCCAGGAGACCCTGGCCCTTATTTTAAACAGCAGGTGATGTTCCCTTGTAGCCAGGTTGGAGTTTTACTGCTTTAGTTGATTGACTAATGCCCCAGGGTCATTTCTTGTGACATTTCTCTACCAGAGAGAGATCAAAGACTTCACGTAGATTCACTTGAGATCATTCTCTGCCATCTGGCTGACTCCCTGGGTCCTCCTTATTTCCATCAAAATTCTAGAAATATTTTAACTTCCTTTCACTGCCCCCACACCACACACATAGCTCAGTAGCTTTATTCTTCACTTTTCCCCACTTTTTTCAAACTCCCTGATAATTCAACATATTACAATGAATTTTCTCTTTTTGTACTTATAGTTCACTACAAATGCCTTTTAAATAATTCTTCCAACTTTATTGTTTCATATTTTTTCTTTTTTTCTTTAAAAAAATTTTTTTTAAGGTTTTTATTTGTTTTGAGACAGAGAGAGACAGAGCATGAGCAGGGGAGGGGCAGAGAGAGAGGGAGACACACAATCCGAAGCAAGCTCCAGGCTCTGAGCTGTCAGCACAGAGTCCGAGGTGGGGCTCAAACTCACGGACTGTGAGACCGTGACCTGAACCGAAGTCGGACGCTTAACAGACTGAGCCACCCAGGCACCCCTGTTTCATATTTTTTCAAAAACGTCCTAGGCATATTAAAACACATAGGTACATGTGTATTGCATATATGCAATCCCACATAGACACATAGGTGAATGTGTCTCTCCCTATGTTGTTCCGCTCCTTGCTTTTGTTTTTTAAACTTGTTCTGGGATCTTTCAAACGTAAAGATGAGCATATAAGAAATGAACAGTTAATAAACAGTAGTGTACATTCAAGTGGCCAATAAATATATGAAAATATTCTCAATCTCATTGTAATTAGGAAAATGCACGTTCAAATGAGAGTGACAATGAATTTTACATCAGTCAGCCTTAAACTTTAAAAGTCTGACAAGGGAAGTTGTGAAGCAACGGAATACCAAAATACTGTTGATTTGAGTGTAAGTTAGTACAACTACTTTGGAGAACAAGTTGGTAGGATCAAATGTATTAGTCGGCTATTGCCATAGAAATGCTGTGTAAAAACAAAACAAGGGGCGCCTGGGTGGCGCAGTCGGTTAAGCGTCCGACTTCAGCCAGGTCACGATCTCGCGGTTCGTGAGTTCGAGCCCCGCGTCAGGCTCTGGGCTGATGGCTCGGAGCCTGGAGCCTGTTTCCAATTCTGTGTCTCCCTCTCTCTCTGCCCCTCCCCCGTTCATGCTCTGTCTCTCTCTGTCCCAAAAATAAATAAACGTTGGAAAAAAAATTAAAAAAAAAATTAAAAACAAAACAAAACAAATACACCAAAAGAACTCTTCAAGTCAGCAAAGATTTCTTAAATAGGACAGAAAAGAAAAAGAAATGAAAGAAAACTGACTAAAAAAACTCCAGGGGTGCCTGGGTGGCTCAGTAGGTTAAGCCTCCGACTTCGGCTCAGGTCCTGATCTCACGGTCCATGAGTTCGAGCCCCGCGTTGGGCTCTGTGCTGACAGCTCAGAGCCTGGAGCCTGTTTCAGATTCTGTGTCTCCCTGTCTCTCTGACCTCCCCCCGTTCATGCTCTGTCTCCCTCTGTCTCAAGAATAAATAAACATTAAAAAAAATTTTAAAACAAAAAACAAACCAAAAAAAACTCCATCAACTCCTCGTTAGCACTATTAAAAGGGTGAAAAGGGAATCTACCGACTGGGAAATATAGTCTACAAAGGACTTGTATCTAGAACATATAAAGAACTCCTACAAATCAATAAGAAAAAGACAAAAACTTAAAATTAAAAATAGACCAAGATCTGAGCAGTCACAAAAGAGGGTATTCAAAAGACCAATAAGCATATAAAAAGATATTGTTCATAAATAGGTTGAAAGTAAAAGGATGGAAAAAGACCTACCATACAAACAGAAAAAGAGAACTGGAGGGGCTAAACTCCTATCAAAGCAGACTTTAATATAAAAGTTTGTAGAGATAAACAGGGACATTCTGTAATAATAAAAGGGTCAGAAAGATGCAATAATTATATAGTTTATAGAGATATATTTACCTAAAACTGAGCCCCAAAAGACATGAAGCAAAACTTAACAGAATTGAATGGAGAAATAGATAATTCAGTGATAATAGTTGTACTTGAATGCTCAACTTGCTATAATGGATAGAGCAACTAGAAAGAAAGGCAGCAAGGAAATAGAATACTTTAACAACACTATTTACCAACTAGACCTCATGGACGTATATAGAACAGTCTGCTGCACAACAGCAGAACATACATTTTCTTTTCTTTTCTTTTCTTTTAATGTTTATTTATTTTTTTTTTATTTTTTTTATTTAAAAAAAATTTTTTTTTCAACGTTTATTTATTTTTGGGACAGAGAGAGACAGAGCATGAACGGGGGAGGGGCAGAGAGAGAGAGGGAGACACAGAATCGGAAACAGGCTCCACGCTCTGAGCCATCAGCCCAGAGCCTGACGCGGGGCTCGAACTCACGGACCGCGAGATAGTGACCTGGCTGAAGTCGGATGCTTAACCGCGACTGCGCCACCCAGGCGCCCCAATGTTTATTTATTTTTGAGACAGAGAGAGATAGAGCATGAACAGGGGAGGGGCAGAGAGAGAGGAAGACACAGAATCGGAAGCAGGCTCCAGGCTCTGAGCCATCAGCCCAAAGCCCGACACAGGGCTCGAACTCACGGACCGCGAGATCGTGACCTGAGCTGAAGTCAGATGCTTAACCGACTGAGCCACCCAGGCGCCCCCAGAGCATACATTTTCTTAAGTACACATGAAACATTCTTGAGGATGGAATTTAATTGGAGACCATAAAACAAATCGCAACAAAGCTTAAAAGACTGAAGTCATACAAGGTATGTGTTTGCTGATAACAGTGGAATGAAATTAGAAATTAGTAAGAAAAAGATTTGGAAATTTTACATGTATGTGAAAATTAAGCAACATGCTCCTAAATAACCAATGAGTCCAAGAAGAAATCCCAACAGAATTTAAAAAGTGCTTTGAAGTGAATGCAAACAAAAATACAACATAGCAAAACTATGGGAAACACCAAAAATAGTGCCGAGAGGGAAATCTATACCTGTAAACAGCTATATTAACAAAGAAGAATAATCTCAAATCCATTACCCAACCCCCCACTTAAAGAGACTAGAAAAAGAAGAGTGCACTAAATCCAAAGCATTGACTAATGAAGTAAATAATAAATATTAGAGTGAAAACAAATGAAGCAGAGAAGAGAAAAACAATAGAGAAGTTAAACAAAACCCCAAATTGTCTCCTTGAAAAGACCAACAAAATTGAAAAGCTTTTAAATAGACTGACCAAGACAAAAAGAAAAGACTAAAGTTACCAAAATCAGGGGTAAAAAGGGGTCATTACTATTGACCTTACAGAAATCATAAGAGTATAAGGGCATACTAGGAACAAATGCCTGTCAATAAATCAGATAATCTAGATGAAAAAGACAAATTCCTAAAAACACACAAACACTCAAAACTGATTCAGGGAAAAAAAAAAAAAGATAATATATACACTAACAACTAGAGATTGAATTAGTAGACAAAAACTACCCACCAAAAAAAAGCCCAATTACAAATAGCTTCACTGCTAAATTCTACCAGACATTTAAAGAATTAGTACAGGGGTGCTTGCCTGGCTCAGTTGGTGGAGCATGTGACTATCTTGGGGTTGTGAGTTCAAGCCCTATGTTGGGTGTAGAGATGAGGAAGGAAGGAAGGAAGGAAGGAAGGAAGGAAGGAAGGAAGGAAGGAAGGAAGGAGAAAGAAAGAAAGAAAGAAAGAAAGAAAGAAAGAAAGAAAGAAAGAAGAAAGAAAGAAAGAAAGAAAGAAAGAAAGAAAGAAAGAAAGAAAAAAGGAAAAAGAGAGAGGGAGGGAGGAAAAGAGGAAGGAAGGAAGAAAAGAAAGGAAGAATGAATGAATTAGTATAAATCCTTCTCAAAGTCTACCAAAAAACAGGGAGACAATATCTCTTAACTCATTCTATAAGTTCAGTATAATCTGATAATAAAGACAGACATCACAAGAAAAGAAAACCATAGACCAATGTCACTTAATGAACATGGGTGCAAAAATCCTCTGCAAATACTGGAAAACTGAATCCTATGTCATATAAAAAGGATTATACACCATGACCAAACGGGATTTATTCCTGAGAATGCAAGGTTGGTTCAACATATGAAATCAATGAATGTAATACATCATATTAATAGACTAAAGGAAAACCACAGGATCCTCTAAATAGGGAAACAACACTTGACAAAATCCAACACATTTTCATGATAAAAACGCTCAACAAAATAGGAAAGAAAGAAACTTCCTCAGCCTGATAAAGATCATCCGTGAAAAACCCATTGCTAAAATCATACTTACTGGTAAAAGACTGAAAACTTTTTCCCTAAGATCAGAAAGATGTCTGTTCTCATCACTTCTTTATAACATTGTACTGGAGGTTCTGGCCAAGCAATTAGGCAAAAACAAGCAAACAAAAAAAGAATCAAGACAGGAAAAGGGGAAGTGAAACGCCTTCTATTACCGAACCTCAAGTTTGCCCTGCCACTCAGAAGACCAATACTCAAGAGACAAGTTTTGATTGGAAAGTAATTTGAACTTTATTCAGGAGGCCAGCCACCTGGGGAGAAGGCAGACTCTTGTCCCAAAACCAGCTCCAGGGTTTCTGCCTGGCCCAGGAGGTTTTAAAGGGATTTGGGGTAGTTAATTGGCAAAGGGAGTGCAGTGGCCTGCAACATGTCCTGATCATGTGCAGCCTCCGTGATGCCAGCTACAAACGTTATCTCAGGGCTCAGGGGTTGTACCAAGGGGTCCAGTTCCTGTTTTGTGATATGCAGGAGTGCTCTGTTCTTTCCTCAAAGGAGGGCAAGGTCTACAGATACACAAAGGGAGGTTGGTGAAATTATTTGTGTGACCTAAAACAACAAAGCATTTTGGTAAAAATTTGCTAGGCTAATCAGAAAGCTGAGGTGGCTTCAGCCCGGCTTGCTGGCCTCTGCAGCCTGGGAACCTTCCAGTCCTTCACTCCCCAAGTCCTGTGGTCTGTCTGCCGTGGATCCAAGGACTTAGGTCAGCACCTAAGGAGTGCGTTAGCCTGCAGCAAGTTAATCCTCGACACCAGTTGGAATGCAATTAACACTTCTATTTGCAGATGACATGATTTTGTACAGAGCAAACCCTAACGAATCCACCAAAAATCTATTAAAGCTGATAAATTATTTCAAGGAGCAAGATACAAGATTACTATATGAAAACCAATTGAATTTCTATACATTAGCAATAAACAGTCTGAAAATTAAGAAACCAATTTCATGTGTAGCAGCATCAGAAAGAAAAAAATGGGAATAAATTTAACTGAGGAAGCACAAGACTTGCAGACTGACAACAATGCATTCTTGAACAAATAGCAAAGAGGATCTAAGGAATGAAAAGACATTCGGTGTTTATATATTGGAAGACATGATATTGTTAAGATGACAACAATGTGCGAATTAGATTCTGTAGATTCAATGCGATCTGTACAAGAATCCAACTGCCTTTTGTGCAGAAACGGACAAGCTGTTCCTAAAATTCATATAGAAGTGCCAAACGATTCTGAAATGGTTGGTGTCCATCTACAAGAGAAGGGGAAAATAAATCTTGGCATTTTTATACAATGGGATAGTACACGGAAATAAAAAAAGCTACTTCAACACTCAGCAACATAGTTGACTGTCACACACCTAAGGCTGAGCCAAAGAAGCCAGACACAAAAAAGTTCAAATATAAGTATACTAAGTTCTATTGGCATGAAATTCACAAACAGGCAAAACTGTGATGTCAGATGTCAGAAGACGGGTTACCATTAGGGAGTGGTATTGACTGGTAGGGGAATGAAGCAGTGTGCTGATGTGTTGGTAGTGGTGATTGATTTGGGTGGTAGTTATCTGGTTGTCTACATATTAAAAATTCATTGAGGGGCGCCTGGGTGGTTCAGTCAGTTAAGCGCCTGACCCTCGATATCTGCTCAGGTCATGATCTCACGGTTGGTGAGGTGGAGCCCCACTTCGGGCTCTATGCCGACGGCTCCGAGCCGGCTTGGGATTCTCTCTTTCTCCCTCTCTCTCTGCCCTTCCCCACTTGTACTTTCTCTCTCTCAAAATAAATAAGTAAACTTAAAAAAAATAATAATTGAACTATACCCTTAATATTAGAGACCTTGTGCACCTTCCTGTAAGTGTTAGATCTTAACATAGAAAAATCAGAAGTTTAAATCCCTTCACTTTGTGTGACACCTGGTTGGCTCACTTGGTGGAGCATGTGACTCTTGATCTCAAGGTTTTGAGTTCGAGCCCCGCCTTGGGTGCAAGAGAATACCTAAAAATAAATCCTTTAAATCCCTTCACTCTGCCATACATGTATGACGCTCTTTGTCTCATCCCAGTTTCTCTATTGTGTTAGTTAATCTCACCATCTATAAAGAATTTTGGTAAAGATCGTAGCTATGGTGCTTATTTAAAATGTGGATTCTTTGGCCCCATTCTAGATCTCCTGGATTGAAATCTGTAGGGGAGAAACTTGGGACAATGCATTTTTAGCAGAGAAGCTGGAGAGGCACTCTAATAGGGAAAGCATGAGGGAGTCTGCACCACACTGAAGGCCTGGGTCCACCCCATCCCCCACGCCGTCTCTAATCAGTTCCTCTGTAGCATTTTCAAACCAAGGCCAGGCAGAAAAATTGAGAGACATTGTGTATTGTTTCTGCCTTGATGTGGGGGGAAGCAGAAGACTGACTGTCTGTCCTCTAAGCCTTGGCAGGACATGCCTTTTGCTGCTGTCGGATGTGTTTTTGTTCGGGTTCAAAGTTCCATCCCGTTTTTGCTCCTTTGCAATATAAAGGAATTCAAGTGATTTGCTGAATTCTTTTTTTCCTCTGTAATCATCCTGGTTGAGCTGGAGTATTCAGAGTTTCACAGGTTTTTGTTTGTTTGTTTTGATTTTGGGGTTTTGAAGTTGGAGTAAAGGAGTCTTCCTTTTATGTTTTTCTTTTCCTTTTTTTAAAAAAATTTTTTTAAAAATGTTTATTTTTGAGAGAGAGATTGACAGCATGAGTGGGGAAAAGGCAGAGAGAGAGGGAGACACAGAATCCAAAGTAGGCTCCAGGCTCTGAGCTGTTGGTACAGAGCCTGACAAGGGGCTCGAACTCACAAACCTTAAGATCATGAACTGAGCCGAAGTGGGAAGCTTAACCCACTGAGCCACCCAGGCGCCCCTAGCTTTGTGCTTTTCTTAATTACAGTATCTAAGGCTTCCATATGCAAATCTTTACTTGGACAGCATTTTATGTTCCACCATTATCTGTAGGACAGAATTTAGCTGTGAATCGAGTCCCTTGTGCAGTCCCTGACGTGAAGAAAGCTGGTCAGTAATGTTGCCACCTCCTACTTTCTAATATTTTTCGAAATCAGTAAAAGAAGCTCATGGTGGGGGTGTTGAATAGGTGTGTAGGAAAGTGAATGGGGTGGGGGTGAGATTATAATGCCTCTATCTTTATTTTTTATTATTATTTTTTTAATGTTTATTTATTTTTGAGAGAGAGAGAGAGAGTGAGTGGGTAGGGGGCAGAGAAAGAGGGAGACACAGGATGTGAAGCAGGTTTCAGGCTCCCAGCTGTCAGCACAGAGCCGGACGCGGGGCTCGAACTCATGAACCGTGAGATCATGACCTAAGCTGAAGTCAGATGCTTAACCAACTGAGCCACCCAGGCGCCCCAATGCCTCTATCTTTAGTAAACACAAGTGTAAGCATTGTACACGTTTTAGTTAGTAGGGTGTTTGCATAACAATGTTCTCAGAGTGTGGACCGTGCCACCAAAACCCAAAATAATGGGCTGGAAATTGATTTTCATTTAAAATGAGTTATGTCTTCTTATGGAGCTCCATAAAGGGCGATCCCAAATTATCCTGGATCTGCTTGTCAGTGTTCATGATCCTTCACCTAATAGAGTTAGGATCACCTCAGTGTCAAAAAACACTTTGTTTTGTTCAAAAAAGGTTCTCCTTCAGGATAGACAAGTTAGAAAAAGGCACCCCTCCTTCTGGCTGATGAAGCCTAGAGTTAGGAGGCTTGGCTTGGCACACAGAACCCCAGCAGGGTTTCAGCCTTTTCTTGGGCCGTCTGTGGTGTGTGGCCTTGTACAGGGCCCAGCTGTGTGTGGAGCCAGTGAAACAATGACAGTATTGCATGCATTCCCAGAAACTCTCTCTCTCTCTTTCTCTCTCTTTTTTTTTTTTTTTAATTTTTTGAAGTTTATTTTTGAGAGAGAGAGAGAGAGAGAGACAGACAGAGTGCGAGCGGGGTAGGGGCACAGAAAAGAGGGAGACACAGAATCCAAAGCAGGCTCCAGGCTCTGAGCTGTCAGCACAGAGCCTGACACGGGGCTCGAACCCACGAACTGTGAGATCATGACCTGAGCCGAAGTTGGACCCTCAACCTACTGAGCCACCCAGGGGCCCCTCCCAGAACCTCTCTTTATCCACATATTGATTCTGCTAGGGCAGTGGGCAAGGATTGAAGTATAGGGACTCATTTATTGTGAGACTGATGGGGCAGAGACCTTTACCCTGTTACGCGGGAAGAGAACCTTCTCAGTCTCTTTTGGAGTTGTCCCTCTTTTCTGATTGTGGACACGTTGGCCCTGAGAACTGCGGAAACTCTGGGCACCTACAACTCCATCTAAACCCCTGCACTAGGAGAGCTGACTGAACTCCAGCATGGCTTCCAGCAGTCCCAGGCCCTGGGATGATCTGGCCCTGCTTCAGTTGCTGTCTGGAAAAGCTCACAGCTGCCAAGAGAGTTACTGTTTGTTCCAGCCAACACCTGATCAAATGCCCTTGACCTCCCTTTCTTAGAGCATTAAAAAAACAAAACAAAACAAAACAAACAACTTCCAGTTGTAAATTCTTCCTCTGTCCCGTTGAGATGTGCATGTATCTCCTACAACCCCCAGAGTGCCTTTTCCAAAAACTTGAAAGCCATTTCTTTGAAATGTAATAATCCAGTTAATAGGACCTCTGTCTTCCAGGCTCTGTGGGAAGTAGAAGCCTAGCTTGGATAAATTCCAGTTCACAGACACAGATGACTGAGTCACGTTGTCACTAACCAATATTCTTGCCCACTTTTTGTAACTTTTCGCTTCTCCGGCTCTGATCGACATCCCCTTGCTCCTCCGCCCTCCTCCCTCATTCTGTAATTGAACTACGGTGAGTTGGTTTCTTGGTGAGTTACAGATGGAGACTACCCCAAGTGGAGTTATAAACCAAAGGAAACTTTATTTGCAGGAACTGAGATCATGAGGAATAACTTTGAAAGCCATGACTCGCCGAGCAGGGATGGGTGGGTTCCTTTAATTTACAGTTTAGGATGAATATTCAGAAAGGGGAGCTTTGTCATCGCTTGGAAAGGTGGGCTGATGGTTGCTCAGGCATCCTTAGAAAATGTGCCTATACATGCCTCCTCTGTTATGTTAATAACAGAAGCTCGTGCTCCTCCTAGGGCAGAGAATTTAATGTTCTAGCGAAGCAAGGTAACTGTCAGACAAAGGGAAGGGGCTATGGGCACACTCTGAGAGTTGGTATAAACTGGATGGGGTCTTGGGCTCCTTATCTACAGTTAGGAATGGAGGGCCCTGCTTACTTCTGAAACGCTCTTCGAGTTTTACCATTGATTTACTGTCTCTGATATGGGTGGGCTATTTCCTGGCCTCCTAGAGCCCGTTTTTGCATTCCCTTTGTTTCCTTAAAATCCTAACTAGCGAGGTTTTTGCATTTCTTTGTAGTTCTGATACCTCCTAGGAAGTTCCACAAGTAGTGTTCTAGGGCACGTAGAGTGGGTGAGGCACAGATCTTGGAAAATAGCTGGCGGCCTAAGATGATTTGTCAAGGGTTACAAAATCTGTGTCTGGTCTTTCTTTTTCTGGGGGCCACTAACTCTTTCTGCTTACAGTGCTCTTTTCAAAAGGTTCAGTCACCTCTGCACAAATCAGAATTAGAAGTCAGCTCTTTTCCCCGACCACGATGGTTAACTGAATAACATTTGTCTTGACTCGCTTTAACCAGTGTGTGGTTTTATCTTTGATAGTTCTTTAACTGGCCCTTATCCGGTTCTTTCTATGAAAGTAATATAACTTGCTGTAACTTAATATTCTAGCACTCATATTTTTCCATGTTGCTATCTAGTTTCCATAAATATAGTACTTCTTGTTTTTTTGAAAAGTTTTATTTATTTAAGTAATCTCCACACCCAACGCGGTGCTGGAATTCACAACCTGGAGATCAAGAGTTGCATTCTCTTCTGACTGAGCTGGGCAGGCGCCGCCTATAAATATAATACTTAATCACTGCACAGTATGGGTTATGTGCTATAAATTTCTTAACCAAAAACCCAATGGATTTTTTATTATAAAAGGACTATGTGTTCATCATGGAAAATTAAAAAACTATAAACAAAATATAAATCTCCTCTCCAGTAATCCTACTACCCTGTTTTGCCTCTTTCTAATCCATTTTCCAACTTTTGCTGTTAACATTTCAATATATGTCTTTATGGCCTATATATTCTCTGAATATATCCATATGATTAAGCATAATATTACAAGCAAAAGTGGGATCTTTTTAAACAGATGTGTTTTCTACTTAATTATTTCCTGATGTTATTAAATATTGTTCATAAATGCAATTTATTTTATTTTATTTTCAGAAATGTAATTAAAAAATGACACAACATTGCATTTTTGGTACATTGGATGTGCCAACATTTATTTCGCAACTTCTTGGTGGACTTTCCTGCCCTTTCTCCACCACCAGTATTTCCCTATTACAAACAATATTGAAATAGTCCTATAAGCAAATCTTTGTGCTCATCCTTAATTAGTTCCTTTGGATAAATTCTGAAGGGAGCTTTTAACTCCACTGAAGATCAGCTCCTTTTTCTTTTGGCTTCTATAACACCACAATTTCCCTTTCCTCTCTCGTCACAGCTCTGCTTCCCATGTAGGATCTTCTTATGAAGATTTAGATCGTCTAAATCCTATTAGATTTTGACTGGGCATGTGTTTTTTTTCTCCCATTCTTCCTCAGCAAGCTCATTCATTCCATGGTTTCCATAACCCTTCCTGTGCTGATGGCTTTCCATCTATAACTTCAGTCTAGATATGTCCTCTGAGCTGTAGTTCCTAAAGATCTATTTCATATGTCTCCACTTGGATATCTCACAGCACATAACAAACATAGCCAAGGGGTGCCTGGGTGGCTCAGTTTGTTGAGTGTCTGACTCTTGATTTTGGCTTGAATCACGATCCCAGAGTCTGGAATCAAGTCCCGTGTCAGGCTTCATGCTGAGGACGGAGCCTGCTTATGATTCTCTTTCTCTCTTCCTTTGCCTCTCTCCCCTGCTCAAGTGCTCTCTGTTTCTAAAACAAACAAGCAAACAAAAACAAAACAAAACAAAAAAACCTCAACATAGCCAAAATGGACATAATGATTTTTACCTCCCAAATCCTTATTCTCCAGTGATTCCTATTTTGGTGAGCAGCACCAGCATCCACCCAATGGTTCAAGCCGAAAACCTGGTGATCTTGTCTTCTCTATTACATGGCACATTTTGCCAAGTCATGTTGACTCTACTTCTCACCTTTAAGCTTTAGAATTCATTTACTTCTCTTCACCCTCACTGTGGGCTCTAGGCCAGACTGTCATCAGTCTGTATCAGTTCCATAACTGCCTCTTTGCCTCTTCTCTTCGACTCATTTTTCACATTGCTGCCTAAGAAAATTTGCTAACATGCAAGTGTGGTCATGTCAGTCTGAAATTTAAACTCTTCAAATGTCTCTCCATTGCCTTTGGGATTGAGTCCACTCTCTTTATCATGGCTGGCCAGGACTTTTTAAAAGAATAACTGGTCCTGCCTGTTTCTCCAGCCTCATTTCTTGACACTCTACACTCTGCTAAAAGCCTTGGCTGTCTCAGTTCAGCCAGTAAGCCATTGTTCTACAGGCCATATGCACGTTTCTAATTGGCTCTGCCTGTCCCATTCATTGCACTACCACATCACAGAGTCCATCTAGAGCAGTGCCTGACATAATAGACATTTTAAAACACATGTGTTGAGTCAATAAATGTATAAATATTGGGTGAGAGGATGTTAATGCAAATATTTTCTAGAAGCTGGATATATGCTAATTGAGAAGAGGTATAGTTAAGTCTGTAGTCTAATGTCTTAAGTCTAGAGTAATTGAGAACAATGGTCAATTTCCTGCTTCAGCACCTTGGGTCAATTTCCATACCTCTTGGGGCACCTGGGTGGCTCAGTCAGTTAAGCATGGGACTTGGGCTCAGGTCATGATCTCATGGTTTGTGAGTTCGAGCCCCGCATCGGGCTCTGTGCTGGCATCTCAGAGCCTGGAGCCTGCTTAGGATTCTGTGTCTCCCTCTCTCTCTGCCTCTCCCCCATTTGTGCTCTCTCTCTCTCTCTCTCTCTCTCTCTCTCTCTCAAAATTAAGTAAACATTAAAAAAAATTCCATACCTCTCTAAACCTGTTTCCTCATCTTTGAAATGAAGATATAGGTATAGGTAGATACTATACCTCAAATAGATAGTGTGAGGATTAAGCAAGACAACTAAGGTAAAATGTTTAGTACTGCAAGGGAGGAAAACTTTTCCTTTCTTCCCTTTAAGTCTTTGGTTGCTCTAATAATTAAACTGACATAAAACAGGTTAAAAGGAGAAATACTTAATTACATACTTACAGGTGCCCCACTAACACATGAGAGGCTCTTTGACAGGCAACTGAGGTTCATATGCCATCCTGAGCTACAGAGAAGAGGATAGAAGTCCGGCATTTCACACGGGAGAAAGATCATTCATAGGGAGATGGGAAGAGCCAATATTTGGTAAACAAATGTATGCCATGCCATGAGGAGGAGTCTTATGTTAAAAAAAAAAAAAAGGTTAATTTTGGTAATAGCGCTCTTCCTGGTATAGGCTTTCTATCTAAAATTTTAGAGCAGTTACAGGGAAGGTAAAAAGCTCTTTCTGAGTCTGTTGGGCCTTGACTGTCTTTAGCTACAAATAATCTTCATGCCAAAGTGGCACATTCTGGGGTGGACTGCTCTGAATCCCATCAGTACAATATCTGGCATACAAGTGTTTAATAAATGTAATCCAACAATAATGACAATGGAGATTATGATACATTGCCTCCAGATGGGTGTTCCCTTTTGCATGCCAACCTATTACACGATTTAGCTGTTTCAATAAGCCTTCCCAGTTCCTATTAACAATTAAAAATAATCCCTCTTATTGCCTGCAATAAGAAAGGCAAACATTTTGCATTTCTGTGATTAGCAACAGTATACCTATTATTAAACATTCATGGTATTTATACATTTTGGCTTTCTTAAGAAAAGAAATGCTTCAGGGGTGCCTGCCTGGCTCACTTGGGGGAGCATGTAACTCTTGATCTTCGTATTGTGAGTTTGAACCCTATGTAGGATATAGAGATTACTTAAAAAAAAAATTAATAAATTTTAAAAAAAAGGCTGGGGGGCGCCTGGGTGGCGCAGTCGGTTGGGCGTCCGACTTCAGCCAGGTCACGATCTCGCGGTCCGTGGGTTCGAGCCCCGCGTCGGGCTCTGGGCTGATGGCTCAGAGCCTGGAGCCTGTTTCCGATTCTGTGTCTCCCTCTCTCTCTGCCCCTCCCCCATTCATGCTCTGTCTCTCTCTGTCCCAAAAATAAATAAAAAACGTTGGGAAAAAAAAAAAAAAAAAGGCTGGGTCACCCGGGTGGCTCAGTCCATTAAGCTCCCACTCTTGATCTCACATTTCATGACATGGAGCCCTGCATCGGGCTCTGTGCTGAGAGCACAAAGTCTGCTTGAGATTCACTTTCCCTCTCTCTGCCCCTCCCCTGCTTGCATACACACACACACACACACACACACACACACACACACACAGACACACACACACACAGTCTCTCTCTCTCTCTCTCTCTCTCTCTCAAAATAAATAAATAAACTTTAAAGAAGTAAATTTTTTAAAAAGGGTAAAAAATGCTTCAATGACATCTTCGTGAACATAACTTTTTTTTCTTCCTAAAAGTTTCCTTCAGATAGATTTCCAAGAGTAGTGTTATGGTAACACATTTACATTTTCAGAAGTTTTGATATGTATCGCCAGGTTGCTTTCTGTAAAGTACAGACAAGTTCTAATTTTATGATCCCTCCCTAAATCCTGATTCTTCCACTTGTTTTTCATTAAAAATGAAAACATAATTATGCTTTTCTGTATATCCTTTATGTGTACGGCACGGTGATCACTTTGGCCAGTAACTTGTTTCTAGATGACTCTTATCATTTCTAGACAGCCATTTGTCATCCTTTCTCATAGTGATATTAGAGACTTACTGAGGTCATGTGTGAAATGTGTTAAAAATAAAATGTACTACCTGGTTAAATATGATATTCTTTTCATAGTCAAAACTGAGGTGGTTTTTTTTTCACCAAGTACTCGGGGAGGTAAGTCACTGATTTCTCCAGAATGCAGTTACTTAATAGAGCAGCAAAATCAAAGAATAATATCTCTATAGTATAGCATATATACTATAGAAGAATGTTCCTTTATTTTTTTTTCCAGCTATATCAAGGACTTTGGTTTAGGTTTAACTTTGACTTTTGGTTAGGGTTGCATCTGTTGGCAAGTAACAGAAGACTGGAGGTAGGTGGTGTGGAATTGGTGTGGCAGCTCCAGAATGTCATCATTGTCCCAGGTTCCTATCTCTTGGCTGGGGTATAGTTACACGCGGATTTCATTCCCTTGGTCAGCTCATGGCTTCAAGATGGCTGCTCTGATCCGAGACATAAGTCTTCCTCCCAAGCAGGAAGAAGAAAAAAGCACAAATGGCAAAAGGCAAAGGGATATCTGAATCTTTTTTTTTTTTTATCAGAAAAATAAAGCTTTCTTGAAAGCTATACTGAACAATCTTTTGTTTACATTCCATTGGCCACAGTAACTGTATAACTATCCCAGTAGCAAGAGGAATCTGGGGAGGAAAATAGTTTTAGTCGGACACATTTCCACCCTGAACAACATAGGGGCTGTGAGAGAAAAGCGGAGGGAATGGATATTAACTAGGCAAATTGGCAGTACCGGCCATCCATGTAAATATGTATGAAAAATACCACATGTTATTTCCCTTAAACCCAAATTGAACTTACCAAATACTCTGTGATTAAACTTCTGTTTCACATTAGACCAAAGCAAACTAGAAAAAACAAGTGTAACTGGACTTCTCAAACCTGTCATTTCTCTTGTTCAGGTTCTTTCCACCTGCCTCCCTCAACCCTGCGCATAGTATCACTCAGGAATTTGACATCTGCAGACAGTAGTAGTGCCTGACAAAGAAAACCCGATCAAAGTGCTGCATTTAATCCTGAAAGCATTCCTGTGACATATTTCATAAACCAGAGAAAGAAACAAAGCATTCTATGGTATGGAGTCCTATTTTCTTCTAGTCCAAGGAGGAAGGATTGCTTCCTCATTTCGCCTTTGCCATGGCTGACATTATCAGCCAACTAGTTAATCCATTGGCTGACATTTTAGATCTGGAAGTCCCTGGGCTGCTTCATTCATTAAAACTTTCCTACTGTGATTTTAGGAATTTAAAACATATATACTCTATATATTAGATCCTGGTTCTACACATTTTAGTCTAATGGAGGGTCAGTGATGGTAGTAAATCTCTTCTGGGGAATCATATTTCTTCCATAGACTAAGTAAATATAAATATAAATAAAACTTATAATTACTCTCTGGAACCTAAAAAAAATAAAAACTTGGGGGGCGCCTGGGTGGCTCAGTCGGTTGGGCGTCCGACTTCGGCTCAGGTCTTGATCTCACAGTTCGTGGGTTCAAGCCCCGCATCAGGCTCTGTGCTGACCGCTTGCTCAGAGCCTGGAGCCTGCTTCAGATTCTGTGTCTCCTTCTCTCTCTGCCCCTCCCCTGCTCACGCTTTGTCTTACTCTGTCAAAAATAAAATAAAAATGTAAAAAAATAAAAATTAAAAAAAAAACAAACTTGGAGAGCAATTACCCTTGAAAGATGCAGAACGGTTTTTTTTTTTATTTTTATTTTTTTAACGTTTATTTATTTTTGAGACAGAGAGAGAGAGAGCATGAACAGGGGAAGGTCAGAGAAAGACGGAGACACAGAATCTGAAACAGGCTCCAGGCTCTGAGATGTCAGCACAGAGCCGGACGCGGGGCTCGAACCCACGGACCGCGAGATCATGACCTGAGCCGAAGTCGGACGCTTAACCGACTGAGCCACCCAGGCGCCCCCAGAACGCTTTTTAAAAAATATTTTTGCCTTTCAAAAACTAACAGAGGATACAGTTTTGTTTAACACATATGAGGAAGTCTTACAAGTTTTCTAACTAAGGGTTTAATTTTCTCTTCATGTCCAGGAAAATACCACTAGATCTAAGAAATAATTTAAACATGAAGGCAATGAGAATTTGGTATGTTTTAGGGCTTCAAAAGCAAAATCCAATCATATGGCATAGGATTTTGTGCACACAAAAGGTGGTAAAGAATACTGGTTAAGGAAGTGTACTACTGAGCCATAGTGCCAGAATTATTAGCTGTGTGACCACGGGCTAATTACTTAGCTTCTCCGTGTGCACCTCAGTCTTTTGTACGTTAAATGGGGACAATATTAGTATGTACTTCAAAGGATGAGTGTGAGAAATAAATGAGTTAATTTCCACAAAGAAGCTAGTAGAATGAGTACCTGGGCATTTGTTAGCAGTCAAAAACATTAGCCATTATTTTAGCCATTAGGAACTCCTCTTTTCCAGTGCTAGGACTCTTCTCTTGTAAGCAACCTCCAAAATCCAGTTGTGGCAATCTTCTCTTAATATAGTTCCACCCTTGGGTCGCCTGGCTGGCTGAGTCAGAAGAGGCTGTGACTCTTGATCTCTGGGTCATGAGTTCAAGCCCCACACTGGGTGTAGAGATTACTTAAAAAAAAAAAGGTTCCATTCCCCTTTGAACATGTACTAAAAATGCAATGGAAACTCTTAGCATGTTTCCTTCTGCTTGTAACTTAACAAAATAATAATCAGAGCAAGCATATGCAACAACAAAACCCAAAGCAATAGTCCTTTTATTCTCTACAAAACTATTTATGTATGTATGTATGTATGTATGTATGTGTGTATGTATTTCTTATTTCTAAATATTTACTTACTTTGGGGAGACTGCAAGTGGGGGATGGACAGAGAGAGGGGAACAGAGGATCCAAAGCAGGCTCTGTGCTGACAGCACAGAGCCCAATGTGGGGCTTGTACCCAGGAACCATGAAATCATGACCTGAGCCCAAGTCAGACAGACGCTCAACTGACTGAGCCACCCAGGGGCCCCTTTACAAAACTTTTTAGACCAAAGCCTCAAATATATTTCAAAATGTTTTGGTAGTCATTCACAGCATGTATTAATCTGATAAAGGCTCACTTTTTAGTTCTTTGCCCACTAATTGCTCATGGATCCCCAAGACTATGGGGTAACAGACAAGCAAGATTTAATGAATCGTGGCCAAAGAAGTAAGTAAATGATTTTTTTTTCTTAAACACCCAAGGCCACATAATGTTGCAAGTAGAGAAAAGAGAATGAAGTCAGAGTGTCCTCACAGAACACTCCTCACATAAGTAGGAGACAGAACTTCTTCAGTGGTTCTCTGAAGGTAGAATCCTTGCCATAGGAAGACAGCTGGGTTTAGCTGTCTGGATGGGGTCACTGGACTCTTTTATAGGGCTGGGTGGGTATAGTTCTGATGCCCACCAGAGTGGCCAGACATTTGGGAGACAAGCCTCTCAAGCACAAGTACTCACCCACAAAACTTATAGCTAAAACTCAATACGCCCATGATTCAAACATTCGGAACAAGTTGTTCTGCCTAGCTTTGTACTGGGGCTTACAGCTTCAACAACTGTAGCCTCTGGTAGCAAAAAGAAGAATATCTTCCCAAAGTGGCAATTGTTTGGGATTACCCTGGAGACTCCTACTTCCGTACAGCTCTAAAAATAGAAATTCAGGGGCGCCTGGGTGGCGCAGTCGGTTAAGCTCCGACTTCAGCCAGGTCACGATCTCGCGGTCCGTGAGTTCGAGCCCCGAGTCGGGCTCTGGGCTGATGGCTCAGAGCCTGGAGCCTGTTTCCGATTCTGTGTCTCCCTCTCTCTCTGCCCCTCCCCTGTTCATGCTCTGTCTCTCTCTGTCCCCAAAATAAATAAACGTTGAAAAAAAAAATAGAAATTCAAAGGTTTTATAACTCCATTCATTTAACATTTGCTACGCATAAAAACCAAACTATTCAAATTTCCTGCTCAATTAGGTCTAGTTTGTTAAGGTCCACTAAAAATGGTAAATATTTGGCATGTAACATTTAAGATTTCTGCTAAATGTTACAAATTAAACATAGTAGATGTGACCTTATTTTTTAAGAGCAACTCGAGGCAGAAAAGCCTATCCAATTAAAAAAAAAAATCTGAATCCAGTATGTCTCTATCAACAAGTCTTCTCTGAAGTATTTATTGACCTTGTTGATCACTATTAAATTTGTGAAAGACTGGTATTGTGATTGCTAAGTATTTTTGAGGAGTGAAAAACAATTTGAAATTTACTGGATGAGCTGAAAACAATGCCACAGATCTTGGATGTTTAAGTTTATTTTCCAGAGTTTGTGTATAAAAAGAGGTCTTAAAATTACATAGAATACTGATCCTCAATACATTTCTTAAACATATTTAAACTATGGCATGCATTACTTTTAATCTACCACGCTTTAAATACTTGAGAGCATATCTTTCTTTCGTTGGAGTGTAATTAGCAAAAGGGCCTTGAAGTGAGTTAGGAGCGGGAAGAGGAAGAAAGGAGGGTGGGGCCGCCATCCTTCTGGGTCTGGGCTAGTTTGCTTGTCCTACATTCTGAAAGAGAAAAGGTCAACGCAGGAAATTTAGTGATTCCTTATTATCTTAAGATGGAAGTCATGGCTCTTGGACTCGTCCAGACTGTGCGTGGAGAGCTCAACTTCCTTTTCCCTGGCATCCTCCTAGGTAGCAGTGGGTTTAGGAAGGAGGTGGCGGGGCGCAGGCCCACGGTCCTCGCCCGCGCTCCCTGCATCCGAGTCCAGAGGCCGGGATGTCTTGGTTCACCCAGTATACATTCTAGGAGGGCCCACGCCATTGCCAGACTGGAGATCTCCGCTGGCGTGTGCAAACGGGATTCTGCGAATGTTGACATTAAAGGAATACGCAAATTCAGCGTCGTAGTCCCCGCAGCTTACCCGCACCTATTTTTATATCTAAGCCAAGGTCACTCTTTAATACCGGGCCACAGCCCTGAGCTGGGGCGTCGCGCCCTGCCTTGTGACGGCGGCCC
>NW_024412377.1:100748248-100800951 GCF_014898765.1 Herpailurus yagouaroundi
CGGCCGGCCGCGTCCCCCGAGGGGCGTGTGGCGCGTCCCCAGGTGCGCGGGCCTCCGCGTCAGCGCCACCATTTTGTGTGAGGGAATGCCGCCTTCTTCCTTGGCTGGCCTGGGATCGGCTTTGGCTCCCCGGCTGCTGCGTGCCGAGCCCCCTCCCCTCCCACTGCGCCCCACCTGGAGCCTGGCCGCGCTCGCCCGTTGCCCTGGCTCGGTGGAAAGCGGACCTGGTGAGGCGGCGCGCCGAGGCGTTTAGGCTCGGGTTCAGCCACGCAGGTGGCCTCCGGAGATGCTCTGCCCACCTCCCTTGCATTGAACCTCTGGAACAGATACTGTATAGATTCTCTTCGAGAATGAAGGGCATCGCAATTTTGTTCTAATTCTTAGCCGCCCATTGTGCAGTTTTTCGAGGCCTGTGCCCCAGGAGATCGGTGGGTGAAGCATCGAGCCCTGGGTTGTTTATGCCTCGGGGATCTGGATTGCATTTACTCCTATTATTGTCCTTTGGGAGAAATGATGAAACCTCTGACTCGATTCTGGAAACTGGTGTGGGTATCTTAGGTTATTGTAGATTATTAGAGTAGATTCTGAAATAACCACCTGATGCAGGCCCCCTTCCCCCTTGGAGAGATCCTTTGGAAACATCAATTAAAATGCTCAAGTGTGAGGATTTTTGAGGGGGTTGGGGCTGAGCGAGCAGGTTACTCAGAGACTACGGGAAGGAAAAGTTGTAATTGTATTCAGAACTGTTAGGCACTTTGTCATTTTCAAGGTTCCTCAGAATTTGGTAATTTTTGTTTTGATTTATCTTCTGGCAAATGTGCTTGAGTACCTAGTGGATTATACTTGGGCCGTTTGTATTTTATCAGTGCATCACAGACAGGGATTAAAACCTGGCATGGTGGCTGTTGCGTAATACACACGTTTGGGCCTCGGAGGGAAATCACCAAAATAGATCTGTACCATGTATTATTATATGCTTGCATTGGCAGATTGATAGCATGTAAGGTGTACCGGATATCTTTGCAAACTATAGCTTGTTTTTCTCCTACAGGAGAAAAGATTTTTCTGGTCTGCGGACCAGACCGAGTTTTCCTGTTGAGGGTGGTGGGGCTTTGGACAGGGAATGAAATAGTGAGAGGAACCTGGGAAACATCTATGTGTGGTAAGACTTACAGTACAAAGATAAAGAGTCTTTGAAGGAAAGCTTGTAGGTGTCATAGTAGCCTCCTCTTTTTGAATTTATGATGAGGATTGGCTTAGGGAATTTAGAAATAGGTTATGACTGGTGATACTAGCCTGCTGCACGAGTGATTATGGTATCCAGAGGTGCTTTACCTGTGGATTTAAGGTTCTGAAAAGTTTCAAATTAGTCTCACCTGAGATTCGTCCAAAATAGTATTAGACTCATTACAAACGGTATCATTTCCTAATAAAGGTATAGTATATGTCAAAGGACTTAACTCTTGACTTGGAGAAAACAAAGTGTTTTATAATTAGATGCTCTTGAGAGTAAAATGTCATTGCCACCCTCCTTATGAAATTACTCTCAACTTTTTTTGAATAGTTGAAAACTTCCATTAATTCTTTATAAACAAGTAATTCCATATCATGGGCCTTTCCTAGCAGAAATGTCATGCCTCTCATAAATGACGTGTTCCAGGAGGAGAATTATGGAGGTGACAGGGACCTCGGACATGGAGAGATGAGTCTTGTTTTTTTAGGAAACTTAAGGAAGCACCGATTGTTTTCTAGGGGTTCCAGGTGCCCTGATTGGATGTGTCTTAGGTCTGTGGGGAACGAGATTGTTCCTCTCAGCACGTTCAGCTCTGAGCCAGACACAGTTCCTGAACCTTTAAATTAATTCTGTAAATGCACAGGTTACAGAGGTTCACTGAATTGGTGCTACTGGCCTTATTAACTCCAGTTTGAATTAATGTAGTTGGAGATTTTGAGCATCATGTTACCAATATTTGAGAAATTGAAAAGGAAAAAGGCCTTTCAATATTTTTCTCCATTAGCTTTTATCTAACCTTTTCAAACCCTTACATGTGTTATGTTCAGTAATGTGCCTAAAAATGCAGAGATTTTCTTTTTAAAGATAATTAGAATTTAAGAAGATTGAGTATTCAGGCAGAGTATTCAGGCAAAAATATTTGTCAAGGGTTCTGTAGAAAGGATTGTAAGTTGACTAGGAAGTGAAACAAAACCATCATGGTTCTTCCCATTTCTAAGATGTTGTGAATCTGAAATGAAAAAGGAATTGCATGGTTATTGTGTTTGAGATGATTTTCTCTTCACACGTCATTAGCTTCTGATCCGTTGTCTATCTAACCCTGAAATTAAAGTTCTAAATTTGGCATGCTTCACTGGTAGTAGGGCATTTCACAATTCTTTACAACAACAACAACAAAATTACTGGAGGTTGAATTTATTAAGAAAAAGGTGTCATGGTTTAAAAATAATCAGGGAAAAGCTGATAATTTACTAAAGATAACCTAAATAATTAGACTCATTCGGTTTCAGGGCTGGTATGAGATCTTATCTGCTTTGTAGGAGGGAACTACTCATTTAGTCCCACCTATTCTTTGTCCAGAAAGTTTGTGACTCATCACATGTTTTTAAAAATATGTATCATTTTTAGCTACTACCTGCTCCAGTGAGGTGTTAATTTTAGGCTACACCAAAGGGTGTTTTCATTTATTCAACAAAAAACACAGAGTGTCTGTTGTATCTTCAGGGGCACAAGGGGTGCCTGGGTGGCTGGGTTGGTTAAGTGTTTGAGCCCAGTGTCGGGCTCTGTGCTGACAACTCAGAGCCTGGAGCCTGCTTCATATTCTGTGTCTCCTTCTCTTTCTGCCCCTCCCCGCTCGTGCTTTGCCTCTCACTCTCTCAAATAAACATGAAAAAAATTAAAAAAAAAAAAAAAGGGACACGAAAACAAGTAGACCTCACCTTCATGGAGTTTATAGTGAAGTATTGTGTATTTTTTTTTTTAATTTTTTTTTTTCAACGTTTATTTATTTTTGGGACAGAGAGAGACAGAGCATGAACGGGGGAGGGGCAGAGAGAGAGGGAGACACAGAATCGGAAACAGGCTCCAGGCTCCGAGCCATCAGCCCAGAGCCTGACGCGGGGCTCGAACTCACGGACCGCGAGATCGTGACCTGGCTGAAGTCGGACGCTTAACCGACTGCGCCACCCAGGCGCCCCTAGTGAAGTATTGTGTATTAAAATGTTAAAGATTTCCTTAAAATCTAACTGCACACAGAGTTTTGCAACTATGAATCGGGAACAAGTCAATTTAATAAATTACATTTTTAATCTTTATTTTTTATTATTTTTATCTTAAAAATTTTTTTAATGCTTATTTATTTTTTAGAGAGAGAGAGAGACAGAGCATGAGCAGGGGAGGGGCATAGAGAGAGGGGGACACAGAATCCAAAGCGGGCTCCAGGTTCTGAGATGTCAGCGTAGAGCCCGACGCAGGGCTTGAACCCACGAACGCAAGATCGTGACCTGAGCTGAAGTTGGATGCTGAACCGACTGAGCCACCGAGGCGTCCCCAGTAAATTACATTTTTAAAAAAGAAGTGCCAAAAAATAATAAAAGAAGTGCCAGATTGCATGTATGTGTGTGGGGAAACCCCCTGCACTTACGGGTTGTACAGTGGAGAGGGTTCAGTTGCCGAAAGAAACTGAGGAGGGAAGAATACTAAGAAATGGAATTGTTTGGAGTGTTGTCCATGGACAGGGATGGTGGGGAGTGGACTAATAAGCAGTAGAATGGTCAGTTGGGTTTGGTCTGAATCAAGGTCAGGTGAGAATGAAACTAATTCACTGAATTTGGGAGTTGAGAGGTTATTGGAGGCCTTAAGAGGAGTAATAGCAGGGTGGGCTGGGTGGCTCAGTTGGTTGCACGTAGGACTTTTGATTTCAGCTCAGGTCATGATCTCATGGTTGGTGGGATTGAACCTGGTGTTGGGTGTGGGCCGACAGCAAGGAGCCTGCCTGGGATTCTTTCCCTCTCTCTCTCTGCCCCTCCCCTGCTCACACTCTCTTTCTCACCCTCAAATAAATAAATAAATAAACTTAAAAAAAAACCTGTTTAATAGGGGTGCCTGGGTGGCTCCGTCGATTAAGTGTCCGACTTCAGCTCGGGTCATGATCTCATGTTTCATGGGTTTGGGCCCCGCGTCGGGCTCGGTGCTAAATGCTTGCTCAGAGCCTGGAGCCTGCTTCGGATTCTGTGTCTGCTTCTCTCTCTGCCCCTCCTCCACTCATGCTTTGTCTCACTCTGTCTCTCAAAAATACATAATTGTAAAAAGAAAAAATTAAAAAAAAGTTTAATTGAAAAAATAGGACCCCCCCCGTATTATTAATTTTATAGTTTAAAATATTTTACACATATATCAGTACATAGTAGTGCTTTCAAGTTTGATAATACCTGAGGACCTAACTCTGATTCTTCACTTACCAGTAGTTGTTATCCAGAGGCAGTATAATAATCTGCAATTCAAGCCAAATAGGTTTGAAAGCTGGATTTGCTGTTTCTAGCTGCCTTTTAAGATACATGGGCCTCAGTTTCTTCTTCTAAAAGGTAGTTATAAGAGACCCTGTCTTAAAATGTTGTTGGTAGAATTAAATGTGATAATGTTTCTAAAGGTGAGCTATTAATATTATCAATGAAATTAGGATAATTTTTAGTACCAATTTCAGTGTTTCTCATCTTTCTCTCTTTTATTATCTTTTTTTACCCTGTGTTCAGTACAACACTTTGTTAAGGTATGTTTCAAGGCAACAATCGTCATTTTCAAAATTGTGATCTACCACTTGTCAGTCGGAGATTTTGTACTGCATGGGATAAAGTATAAGCCTTTTAAACCTTTTGTAGTTTTTGTGGATTCCAGATGAAGAACGTATCTTTTTTTTTTTCAAGTTTATTTTTTTTTTCAGTTATCTCTACACCCAACATGGGGCTCAGACTCATGATTCTGAGATGAAGAGTTGAATGCTCTTCAGATTGAGCCATCCAGGCATCCCAGAACCTGTCTTCTAATTTTAAATGTGGCCCTGTTTTCTATTAATTATTTATGCTCATGATGGAAAATATAGCTAAATTTACCAAAAAGCAAGCACATGTTTGAAGTCTTGACATTTGGCCTTAGAATATAATGCATATCTAAAACTACTTGAGGGGTGCCTGGGTGGCTCTGTAGGTAGTGTCTGACTTTGGCTCAGGTCATGATTTTGCAGTTCCTGAGTTCGAGCCCTGCATTGGACTCTGTGCTGACAGCTTGGAGCCTGGATCCTGCTTTAGATTCTCTGTCTCCCTTTTCTCTCTGCCCCTTCCCTGCTCATGCTCTCTCTCTCTCTTTGAAAAGTAAACTCTAAAAAAAATTAAAAAAAATAAAAGTACTTGAAATTAATTTTAAGACTGAGATTTATCGATAATATTTTGTAAACCATAAAAAAGAAATTGATGTGATTCTGAATAAGTTTTGTTTGGAGAATACAAACTTTTTATATCTGAGTATCTTAGAATGGCCAAAAAAAAGCATAGTTTTATAAAATGATTTATATGGTTTTACAGTTTCATGTACAAATGACCACTCAGCTGAAGTCTGTGGGCTCTTGGCCCTCCTTTCCAGAACTTTGACACTGGCTTGGATGGAGACAGGGATGTTCTTGTACCTGTAGCTGCAGAAGGGCCGAGAAAAGTTTCCCTTGTCCTGTGTTGGAACGTGCCAGCCATAACTAACAGTAGTCTTTGATGAGCTAGTTGGCTGTGTTTTCATATGGTATAATTCACTTGTGGCTAGCGTTTATTGTTAGCATGGCCCATTCTTTTTACCCTTTAGATACAGGCAAATAACTCTTACCTTTTCATCTGGGTATTGACTCTTCAGATATTTGAAGGGCAGCATTCTTGGCCTCCCTTCCCCAACACTTCCCTTCACTAATTTCTCCTCATTCCTGTTCCTCATCCATTGTACCATGGTGTCTGGATCCTTTGCCATCCTGGTGGCTTTCCATTGCAGGCATTCCAGTTTTTCAGTGTGATTTTTCTTAAAATGTGATCATCCGAGTGGAATCAAAAACAGTGGATGCTGTCTGACCCATGAAAAGTGCAGGGATACTTTTCCGTCTGTGGATCTGGATAGTCATAACCTTAATAAAGAAGCACCATTCTAAGGTTTTTTGGCTTTAACTTAAGAAAAACTTGCTCGTGGTTCACTTTGAGTCTACTGTCATCTAAATTTCAAGGTCTTACTTGTCTCTGGCCATCAGCAACGAATAACTTAAGAACTATAATGCCACTTAGTGAATTTCATTTTTTCTTTAGCTCTATTGTATAGTAATTAAATAAATATTTAGTAGGCATTTTACTTTGTCAGTTTTTGTGTTTCCCATTTAGTTTTTAACTTGTCAAACAGTTGGCTTTCTTATTTTTGAATTTCTAAAAGATATTTCATAGGATTTATGTTCTCTGAGGCCTGAATTTTTTTTCACTCACCATTAACTTTCTGTGCCCATTGTGAGATGTGGCTGCACTGACTACATGACTTATCCACTATCCTAACAGATTATTCTCAAGATTTTTCTCAGATTATTCTCTTTTACTATTGCAAAGAGAGTTGCTCAGAACATTTTCATGCATGCTTCCTGGAACACTTTGCTGTCTCTAGGCTGGTTGTATACTTGTGCAACATAACACATGATACCATATTATTTCTCAAGTATTTGAACCCGTTTACACTCTTACCAGTGTATCTTAAGTGGTCCTGTTGATTCACTACCTATGCCAACACTTAATATGAATAGATATCTTAAAAAAATACGAATAGATTTCTTAATTTTTGCTCATTTAGTGGGTGCAAAATGGTACCACTTTTTTAGTGTTTATTTTTCAAAGAGAGAGAGAGAGCATGAGCAGGGAAGGGGCAGAGAGAAAGGGAGACAGAGAATCTAAAATGGTACAAAATGGTATTTAATTGTGATCCCAATTTGCGTTTTTCTGATTATGAATAAAGCAGAGACTCTCTTTATATGTGTTTATTAAACAAAACAAAACAAAAAAAGGTTGGCTTCGTATTGTGTAGTAACCATTTAAAAATGCTGGAGACAGGGGCGCCTGGGTGGCGCAGTCGGTTAAGCGTCCGACTTCAGCCAGGTCACGATCTCGCGGTCCGTGAGTTCGAGCCCCGCGTCGGGCTCTGGGCTGATCGCTCAGAGCCTGGAGCCTGTTTCCGATTCTGTGTCTCCCTCTCTCTCTGCCCCTCCCCCGTTCATGCTCTGTCTCTCTCTGTCCCAAAAATAAATAAACGTTGAAAAAAAAATTAAAAAAAAAATAAAAATGCTGGAGACAGTGCATCTAACATCTGAAGAGAGAATATTGCAAGATTTAAAAAATCTTCCTCCTACAGAGGGACTAAACAATATGTTTGATGTACTCTGTGATATTTGTGCGATCAGATACATCCTGGGTCATACTGGCCTTCTGTCTCGACCTGGGAACCTGGCCCCCAGGTTAAATCCCTTGGAGACCGATTGCGTAGGTTTAGAGTCTGACTGCCACTTAATAGCTGTATGATTTTGGGCAACTTACTTAACTTCCCCACACCTGAGGCTCCTAATTGAGAGACTTAAGAATATCTGCCTTAGAGGGTCTTTTGGAGGAATGAGTGAGAGAAGATGTGTAGAGTGTTAAGCTCACGCCTGGTGAAAGGCAAACAAACAATAAATGGTAGTTCTGTCATCATCAGGAAGCACATTTCACTTTTTTTTTTAATTTTTAAATTTTTTTAATTTTTATTTATTTATTTATTTTAAACGTTTATTTATTTTTGAGACAGAGAGAGACAGAGCATGAGCAGGGGAGGGCCAGAGAGAGAGGAAGACACAGAATCCGAAGCAGGCTCCAGGCTCTGAGCGGTCAGCACAGAGCCCGACGCGGGGCTCGAACTCACAGACTGTGAGATCATGACCTGAGCCGAAGTCGGACGCTTAACCGACTGAGCCACCCAGGCGCCCCGCACATTTCACTTTTAAAAAATAATTATAAATGAATTTTTGATGATACTACCCTTTTGTAAATTAAGACATTTTTTCCTGTCTTTTTTCTCCAAGTAATCAGGTATAGACACAAGTTATTGGTCAGAAGAGGCAGTAGATAATTTTACCCATCCCACTTTTCATGTGTCGAAAGGTGGATTTTGCTTCCCTGGGGTTCTGAGGTTGGTAGTCCAGATGAAGAAAAATCACATTAACCTGTGGTAAGTATACTAAAAGAAGTATGCGTGAGGTACTTGTCGGAGTTTCTCTACTTGTCTCCTTTAGTTCTTTTTATTAATCTATCCTACCTATCTCATAGCCTAAAGCTGTGGGAGCAACTGTCTGACTTAAATGTCTTTTTCCTGCTCAAGATCCTTAAATTGCCTCCTGCATCCCAAATAAAGTTCAGACTCTTTAGTCTGGTGTTCTTAGCCTTTTATGTTCTGTACGGGGTTTATTTTCCTTGTGTTTCTACCACTACTTCTAATATACCTCAATTCTCTTGGTAAATCCAACGCGCCATTTTCAACATGCTTTCTGGCTTCCATGTAGTATGCTCCGTCTTTTTAGAGGGTTTTCCCCTCTATCTGTTGAAGGTCCATGGATAGCTTTTCATCTCGCCTCAGAGCCGTACATGTCTCAGCCGTAGCGTTGCTTCCTCCTGGTACTGCTGTGTGATTTGTTTACACAAACTTTTGTTCAGTCGTTCATTTATTCATTTATTTAGTAAACATGGATCGAAGTTACACAGGAAGGCTCCTACTATCACTTACCTCTTTTTCTCCTGGGTGTGCTGCCCACGAGAGGCAAGAAAACAATTTACTTCATCTGGGTAAGCAAACCCACCTGAGGTTGCAGGAGGCGTGGGAGAACAGGTGCATGGAGCCACGGATGGAAGTGCAGAGTTGGAGAGGCCTGGAGGGAAAGAGGCGTGGGTAGCCTGTGGTCCCGAATCCGCTGTTTTTCCAAGTTGGTATGCTCCTCTGCCCATAGTGGCAACCGTTGGTTACGTTTCTTAGTTGTGTAGTGAAAGTATTAGGGGCTGGGGTGGTGATTGTGACTTGGCAGCATATTTCCTAAATTGTATGCCAGTATTAAACACCAGGTTTGGTTTGGCTGTTGCCTTTTCTTTGGGCTAGGTGTATTTTCTTTGAAGTGAAAACATCAGTCTTCTTTATGGTTTTAAATGAGATAAGCTTCTGTGATACTTTATGTCAAAGATACCTACAACATTGTGCATTTTGTTGAGACTCCTGTTTTTAACAATTGCTTTAACAATTGCTCGTGTCCTTGAGTTTTACTGTGCCAGACTCCTGCTAACTTTAATGAGACGTTATAAAATTAGATCTGTTACGTGGTAAAGAAGCTAGGTCAAAGGATTTTAGTTTGTCTCATGTTGAAATGAAAGCAAAATTTTATGGTGCATTTATTTAAATCCTTCTTATTGTGCTTTTTCCCCCTGAGCTTTTTACTTGTTTATTTATATATTTACTTATTTATTTTTGAGAGGGAGACACAGAATCTGAAGCAGGCTCCAGGTTCTGAGCTGTCAGCACAGCGCCTGACATGGGGCTCGAACTCACTAGCTGTAAGATCATGACCTGAGCTGAAGTCGGACGCTCAACCGACTGAGCCACCCAGGCGCCCTTCCCAGAGTTTTGTAAATTGCTTCTGTGAGATAGAAACAGAATCCAGGTGAGGTACTGGGGTAGCTGCTGGCATCTTCTAGAGGCAAATCTATTCTTTTTGCAGTAAACATGTAGTCATTCAAGTGGAAGCTTCAGTTACAGGTGATTTCTATTTCTTTGCATATGTATCTGAGCAGTATAAGTAGTTTTACTTTTTTTGAGTATTTATCTTAAGAGAGAGAGGGAGCTAGCAAGCAGGGGAGGGGCAGAGAGAGAGAGAGAGAGAGGGAGAGAGAGAGAGAGAGAGAGAATCTCAAGCAGGCTTCTGCACTGTCAGCACAGAGCCCGATGGGCTCGAACTACTAACATGAGATCAGACCTGAGCCAAAACCAAGAGTGGGATGCTAAACCGACTGAGACACCCAGGTGCCCCAGCTCTCTCTATATCTTGCTCAAAATGTACTGATAGTTAAGAATTGAGTATCCATTCTTGGGCGTGGTAAAATTTAGTATTTTGTGTTCTGACTCATTTTTGCTTATGAATCTTATTTCAGCCCAAGAGTCCTGTTTTGCCTCCCCAGGATAGAATATGCACACCCCCCCCCCCCCACTCCAGTCACGTTCTCTCTCCCTTGTAGTTTGGATGCAGGTACGTACACCAAATCTTGTCACTTAGATGCACCCAAGAGAGATTACATTTTCATGTTTAAATGATTTCTTAGATCTAGGACAGTCTTCCTAGATATGAAGAGAGAACTAATTCTTAGAAAGAAAACTAGTAATATTTCTCCTGATATATGCAATCAATCTTTAACTACAATAGGACTCCTAAAAGGCTCTACTTTTAGACACAGCGTTGTGATAAAAAGAACAGGCCTCAGAGCTAGACTGCCTGGATTAAAATACTAGTTCTGCCACTTAACTAGGGTGTGCCCTTGAACAGGCTACTCAGCTTAGTTTCCTCATCTGGCAAGTGAAGGTGATTAAATTCCTCACTTCATCGGTTTGTGATAACTATTTCTGGGAATACATGGGAAGTGTTTTGAATAGAATAGGCACACAGTCCGTTGTTGGCTCAGTGACGATTATTTCAGAAGATGATTTTGCTTCCTACTTAAAATAAAAACAAGCAACAGGTATGAATGCTTTTTAACTTTGTGCCCCATTAACCATAAACTTGCGGACAGTCCTCACCTATAGGTAATCAAATCTTTTTCCTTTCTCAGAGGACAGAAATGGATTTGTGCACAGTGTTGAGGCTATCTGAGATTTGATAGCTGGAGCACTTTGCTCACTGGTTTCATTTTTGTCATGTTCAGAACCTTAGCTCTAACACTGGAGAAGGATTAATGTAGGATTTAGAGCCTTGTGTAGGGCAGGATGGAGAGAAGAATAAAAAGAGATTGTTGAGCTAATGTACAGCGGCTAGGTGAGTTAGGGAAGAAAAGGATGTTAGAAAAAAGGGAAGAATCAAGAGAAGAATCATAATAAGGCTCAGGAACAGGCTTTTTGTGTAAAACGTTGAGAGCATTACAGATTATGTTGCTTGGATACCTAACCTATTTTCAATGTTGGGGAAACAGGATCATGACTTGGATTGGTTGCGATAATTATTTTTTTTTCTAAGAACTCTTTCACCTGTAAAATGTCCATATTTTTTTTATATTCCTTTCGCCCTAAAGCCCCCAAGTAAAAATAATTATAAGAATTTTGAAGGAATTTAGGAACTGAATTTAGAAAATACATTCCCCCTTTTAAAGTGTATATTTGACATCTGGTGATTAACCTTAAATAGGGAAAACCATCACAATTGTAGCAATTTGTTTTTTCTTTTTCATATTTTCTTCCTTAGAACATTCATTCTTTTAAATAGTTATGTAATAATTTAGGGAAAAGGGGTAGAATTATTAAAAGATGGATGTGAAGTAGCTGATGGGCATCTTAGAATTCTTACGTAAGAGGTATTTGTATTGTGTTTTTATACAAGTTAGCCAGGATTAATGAGCATAACATTTGCTTAATTTATAAATTAATTTGGACACTTTTTACACTTCATTATCCATTCTGCGTAAATTTTTTGATGAGTTAGTTTGCTTAAGGCAACACTAAGCTTTCTCATTCATGTAGAACCTATTTAGCCCTTTTGGTTTATCTCATGGGCAGAGCATAAAGTGCTTGACAAAATTTGATCTGACAGCTTTACAGTTATGTAACATAGAACAGAAGCTTAACAACAAAAAAGAGGGAGAAGTGAGTGATTTATCATAGCAACCTATATCTCTGTCTAGAGCTTTACCACTTTTCTCTTGCCTCTAAACTGTAGCAGAACCGCCATACGGCTAGTAATTTAAAGTCTTAACCAGTATTTTTTCTAAATAATTACAAACATTTAGAGGTGAAAAGGTCCTTAGGATTATCCTGTCCAGTTGCATCACATTACTAATGAGAATACAGAAGCCTGAAGAGGGTAAGTAACTTGCCCAGGGTCACTGACTTAGCTAGTGGCAGAGCTCACCCAGGAACCAGGGTCATAGAATTCCAATTCCAATTGCTCTTTCTGGTGTAATAGGTGAATAGAAGACTTAATAACAAGATAATTGTTGCAGTATTTTTCCAAAGGAGCTTTCCTATAACCATGACAAATATGATTTTGAATATTGAATAAAAATAATTGTATTGGGAGGCATGTCTCATTGTACCTATTCTTCTAGCCCCAAACAGAACGTTTCTTCATGTATAGATCGAAGCTGATAGAAATATCTCACTATATATCCATTGTGGCTGTGGCTTTCTCTTTAAAGTCTTGTATATGGTCCCTTCTCAGTAAATATTACCTGTTGCTGTTAACCAACTGATGTATAATAGTTTCTGTCTTCATTTAAATACTATCAGGTGATTATTTAGCCAATAAAATTGAACACTGAAAGCAAGCAGTAATAAAAGTAATGGATCTAAGGAGAGATTTGCAACACAAAAACATTTTAGAAGAGGTGTACGTGTGTGTGTGTATGTATGTATATGCACCTTTGGAATTAGAGAAATACGTTCTAATTCTTTTCATACTAAAAACTATGAAACTATGGTTGTTTTTAAACTGTACTCAGAAATCACAACTTGTAAGTAAAATTTCTCTCCCCAGTAATGCTCTTTATGCAAATTTCAGAGTATTTAACTTGTAGGACTACAGGAACACATGATTGTTCCATTTTGTGTTTGTGTGTGTATGAATAATCTTTGGCTAATAATAATAATATGCCCAGAAGCAATGTTTTTCTGTTTAAAGACTGTAGTCTACAAAGGTTTAAGAATGAAAGGTAATACATTTGTTTTTACACTTGAGTCACGTTGTGCTTGTCTTTAGTCCTATACCTATAGTGCAGTGTTTTCTAAAATGTGCTGATGTATTACTGGTGATTTAGGAGATGCTCTTAAGTGGTTTTGAGGTGAATGTTTAAATGATGGTAGTTAAAAATTTTAATGCTGAATAGGAAAACGTGTAATCCGATCTATCACATGGGTGGTTTTATAGTTACGGGTGAATAAAATACTTCTTAAAAAAGTGGCTTGAGATTCTGATGTATGCTGCAACATGCAGCCTTAAAACCATTGTGCTAAGTGAAATAAGCCAAATGCTAAGAGACAGTTATTGCATTGCCTAGAATAGGCAAATTCATAGAGACAGGTAACAGAATGGTGGTTATTAGCAGCTGGGGAAAGAAGAAATGGGAAATTATTGTTTAATGGGTACATAGTTTCTCTTTGGGATAATGAAAAAGTTGTGGAAATGAACAGCGGTGATGTTTATACAACTGTGTTGTATGCTTACTGCAGTGCTTACTGCTGCAGAATTGTAAATCTAGAAATGGTTAAAATGCTGCATTTTCTATGCATGTTTTACTAAATTAAAAAAAAGCAGAGGGGAGGAAATAGGATGAGAGGTATGTGTATTTTTAAAGAAGCAAATTGGGGGGCGCCTAACTGGCTCAGTTGGTAGAGCATGTGACTTTTGCTCTCAGGGTCAAGAGTTCAAGCCCCTGCATTGGGTGTCGAGCTTACCTAATAAAAAAGAAAACTAAAGAAAAAAAGAAGTCACTTGAGAAATATATTGAATAGCGATGTAGGCACTTAACACATTGGGGGAAATGTTCGTGGTGGTATGCAAATTATTGAAGGTTGGGCAACACGAGAGGAAAGTTCAATGGCACCGAGAGTGGCACCTGTTTCAGTCTCATTGTGCTGTGGACTAGTGGGTGGGCAGACACATGACTTTTACCTGAACCGTATTAGATGAGAAACTAAGCCCTTTCTAAGACTGGTTATTGCCCTAAAATTGTCTTATTCCCGGGGGCACCTGGGTGGCTCAGTTGGTTGAGCGGCCGACTTCGGCTCAGGTCATGATCTCGCGGTCCGTGAGTTTGAGCCCCGCGTCGGGCTCTGTGCTGACAGCTCGGAGCCTGGAGCCTGTTTCCGATTCTGTGTCTCCCTCTCTCTGACCCTCCCCCGTTCATGCTCTGTGTCTCTCTGTCTCAAAAATAAATAAACGTTAAAATTGTCTTATTCCGGGCTATAATCTTGGGTTCTTTATTCAGATCACCTCCTTTGCCTATTTGATAGAATTGTTGTCTTTTGTATAATGAAACCAAAAAACTGCATTTAAAACACGACATTAGCACTTAAAATCTTTTAAAAACCATAGCATAGTAACAGATGAAAAAGAAAATCACCTATAAACTTGCTGTCCCGTCAAGACTACTTTTCATTCTGTGTCCATTTTGTATTCTTTGTCTTGACTTTAAATCTAAATCTAAACTTGTAAATAAGTTTTTGGTAGCAGGCTTCAAACATTAACTTCTGTTTCACTCTTTATTAAAAAAAATTTTTTTAATGTTTATTTTTGAGAGAGAGAGAGATAGAGACAGAGCGTGTGCAGGGGAGGGGCAGAGAGAGAGGGAGACCCAGAATCTGAAGCAGGCTCCAGGCTCCGAGCTGTCAGCGGTGAGCCCGATGTGGGGCTTAAACCCACGAATCATGAGATCATGACCTGAGCCAAAGTTGGACACTCAATCACCTGAGCCACCCAGATGCCCCTGTTTGATTCTTCAGATTCTAATTACTGTTAGCAAGTTAAATTTTTATTCTTATTCTTAAAAAAAATTTTTTTTAAGATTTTATTTTTAAGTAATCCCTACACCCAACAAGGGGCTCAAACTCAAAACCCTGAGATCCAGAGTCACAGGCTCCACCTACTGAGCCAGCCAGGTGCCCCCAGCAAATGAAATTTTTAAATGTGTTTCATTCATACATAGCTTGTTCTGGTAGCTAATTTTCAACAGAGTCTTTTGAGTTGGTTTAAGGAAAATGGTATAATAGTAATCTTTCTTGAGCATTGTCTAGTCAGTGGTATGGACCATTAAATGTCTCTTAGGGTGCCTGGTAGTTCAGTTGCCTAAGTGTCTGCCTTCAGCTCAGGTCATGATCTCACAGTTTGTGAGTTTGAGCCCCACTTTGGGCTCTGTTGTAGGTTCGGAGCCACCTTCGGATCTTCTGCCCCTCTTTGTCTCTGCCCTTGCGCGCGCGCGCTCTCTCTCTCTCTCTCTCTCTCTCAAAAATAAATAAATAAACTTAAACAAAAATCTCTTAATGCTTTACATGGATATAAAGCTGGAATCTTGTCTACAAGTAAGTAAAAACAGTTACACATTCTCTTAACTAGTGTCCTAATTATGTGTCTTTCATCTACTATTGACCATTTGTTTTGTGTTTTTAGCTTGACCTAAAATTTTAATCTTCATTAGAATAGTTAGATTGGACTATAGAATGTAATGATGTATTTCCTTAGTTTGCTTTTACATACTGACTTTGACAGAGATAAAAAGATAGTCTCAAACTAACAAATAAGCTTGCTTAAGTATTGCTGTTTTATTTTATGATCCTTTTCAGACTCCACCATCTTTTTTTTTTTTTTCTTAAATTTTTTTTCAACGTTTATTTATTTTTGGGACAGAGAGAGACAGAGCATGAACGGGGGAGGGGCAGAGAGAGAGGGAGACACAGAATCGGAAACAGGCTCCAGGCTCCGAGCCATCAGCCCAGAGCCCGACGCGGGGCTCGAACTCACGGACCGCGAGATCGTGACCTGGCTGAAGCCGGACGCTTAACCGACTGCGCCACCCAGGCGCCCCATTCAGACTCCACCATCTTAGTTATATATAGGCTCCTGGTTGGACTCTCTTAAAATCTTTAGATTTATTTTTCCTTTTTATAAATTGGCTGGAAATCTTGTGGCATTGCTTTCGTCAATAGTTTCACAAATTTATCTTGCTTTCTCCCTTTATTTAGACTTTTACATTTACTGACAGATGGGCTGAATTGGTGTGTTCTATTTCTAGGTTTTGATTTTAAAAATCAGTTTGATTAAATATATAAATATACAGCATTATTTGAATAAAATAACAAATTATTTGAATAAAATTAGGTTCCCAGTCATATGTGCACCAAGTTTTAAAGTTCTTAGGATCAAGATTTCAGATTATGGTAAAAAAAAAAAAAAGTAAGTTCTCATTATCCTCATATCTTCAAACTTCAGAAAAATTAATTATATATAATTGTTACTGTATGTGTCCTGTCTTTTATGTGTTTATCTCAAATTTCCATTAGATATTCAGTTCTTGGCTACTAATACTTTTGTTGTGATAAAACGTATCTGAAGGTCACTTCAGGGAAAAGTAACTTCTATTTTCTCAGTTGATTTTCTTCTGCCTTTCCCCTTTTAAATTTTCCTTTATCAAAACTGAAGAAGTTATTGACAAATAGAGCAGTTCTGCTCTTCAGTTTTTATTTTGGGTAAATATAAAATAGGAAAATTTTGAAACAAAATTATCTGTACTAACTTTATACTTCCTTTAAAAACTGGTAGCTCCAGGGGTGCCTGGGTGGCTCAGTCAGTTAAGCGTCGACTTCACCACTCGGGGCTTCGAGCCCTGCGTCAGGCTCTGTGCTGATAGCTCAGAGCCTGGAACCTGTTACAGGTTCTGTGTCTCCCTCACTCTCTGATCCTCCCCGCTTACGCTCTCTCTCTCAAAAAGGAAAACATTAAAAAAAAAATAAAAACAAAAGAACTGGTAGCTCAGTATATGATGTAGATTCTAAGTTTTTATTTAACTTTTTATCATGGAGATTTTAAAGAGTACACAAATAAGCATCCTCTCCACAATGCATCTGACAGGTCTCTTAAGTTTTCTTTTTATTTCATTTATCTCTCTCTCTCCTTTATTTATTTATTTATTTATTTATTTATTTATTTATAATGGAGTTATTTTTTATTTTAAATTTATTATTTTATTTATTTATTTATATTATTTATTATTTTAAATAAATATTTATTTATTTATAATGCCCCTGATGAGGGGCAGATCATGACCTGAGCCCAAATCAAGAGTCAGACACTTAATCAAGTGACCCACCCAGGTGCTGCTCTTAAATTTCTTTTAATTTACATCAGTTTCCACTCTTTTTTTTAAACTCCATTCTCTGTTAAAGAAACTGAGTTCTAAATATGGATGGCTGCATACTTAAGGTTTCATTTCATGCTTGTCTAATGGCTTGGTTAGATTTGGGTCCAGTGTTCTTGTCATATCACGTGAGAATGCATATGTCTGCTCATCTTAATTTTAGTAAGATTGGTCACTGTAGGTATACAGACCTAACACTAATGAGTGCATGTATCCCTACCAAAATAATCATACCCAAATATTCATAGTAGCTCAACTGTCCATCAGTAGTAGAATAGGTAAACAAACTGTATTTGGTATGATGGAACACTACATAGTAATAAAAGGGACAAATTAACTGGTCTAACCAACAATATTGATGTTTCATACAGAAGTAATGTTGAGTGAAGAGAGTTAATGCAACAAAGAGCCTGCTGTATGATTTCAGATATAGGAAGTTCAAAGATGGGCAAAATTGTCTGTTTTAAACGTACTCTAAGACCAATGAAATAATACTACCTCATTCAAAACTTTGCCCCCCTCTGATTGAAATAGCTCCCCTTAATCATATACTCAGTTTCCATAGGTATTAGGATATATTTCCATATCTTATTACATTGGTTTGTCTATTCATATGCTTGGCATCACATTGTTTAATGTTTTGATAGTATGGTGCTTTTTTCTGTTGTTTTTTTTTTTAGATTTTATTTTTTTCATGTTTGGTTATTTATTTTGAGAGAGAAACAGAGCATGAGCAGGGGAGAGTCAGAGAAGGAGATAGAGAATCCTCAGCAGGCCTGATCTTTACCTGTGCCGAAATCAAGAGTCAGATGGCTGGGGCACCTGAGTTGCTCAGTTAAGCATCCGACTTCAGCTCAGGTCATGAATTCATGGTTTGTGAATTCGAGCCCTATGTCAGGCTCTCTGCTGTCAGTGCAGAGCCCACTTTGGATCCTCTGTCCCTCTCTCTGCACCCCCCCCCCCAAATACATAAACGTTAAAAAAAAAAGATGCCTAATTGACTGAGCCCCCCTGTTGCCCCTAGATTTTATTTTTAAGTAATCTCTACAGCCAAGTTGGAGCTCAAACTTACAACCTTGAGATCAAGAGTCACATGCTCCATCTACTGCGCCAGCTAGGTGACACCCCTTTTTGTTATTTATTTTAGTTTGTAGAAGTAGACTGTGCTCAGTATGGGGCTTGGACTTACAACTTCAAGATCAAGAGTTGTGTGCTCTACTGACTGAGCCAGCCAGGTGCCCCTAAAAAGTTTTATGATAACTTTTTTGTTTTTTTAAATTTGTATTTAAATTTTGGTTAGTTAACATACAGTGCAATATTGGTTTCAGGAGTAGAATTCAGTGGTTCCTCACTTACATACAACACCTACTGCTCATCACAAGTGCCCTCCTTCGTACCCATCATCCATCTAGTCCATCTCCCACCCACCTCCCTCCGTCAACCTTCAGTTTGTTCTCTATTGTTAAAGAATCTCTTGTGGTTCGTTTCCCTTTTTTTTTTTTCTTACTCCCTTCCCATATGTTCATCTGTTTTGTTGCTTAAATTCCATGTAGGAGTGAAATCATATGGTGTTTGTCTTTCTCTGTCCGATTTTGGTTGACATAGTATGTTCTAGCTCCATCTATGTCATTGCAAATGGCAAGATTTCATTCTTTTTGATGGCTGAGTAATAGGCCATTCTATGCGGGTGTGCCACCTGCCCACCCACCCCACATCTTCTTTATCAGTCAGTGGACATTTGGGCTCTCTCCGTAGTTTGGTTATTGTTGATAACTATGTGTTTTAGTATCTGACAGGGTTCATACTTTTCTCCAATCATTGCTCTGCCTTTTCAGGATTTTTCTAGCTACTCTTGCTTATTTATTCCTTCTAATTAACTTTATAACTTGTTTTCCCTCAGGAAACAATAAAACCCTAAAGGTATTTTCATTAGGATTCCATTAAATTAATAGATTATTTTAGGGAGGACTAATACCTTTTTGGTGGTGAAGCATCCTTTCTAAGTATATGGTTTGTGTTTCCTGTTTGTTCACTTTGTTTCTTATAGTAATGTTTTAGACTTAAATAGGTTTCCTGTTGTTTATTGTTGTTAAATTTAAGCCTATTTTAATTTTTGGTGTTTAAATGGGATCTTATTTTGTATTTTTACTCATTTTTTTCCATTATTATTTTTTTTTACCAGTGGTTATTGTAAATATGAAGGCTTGATTTATATGTTTAATTTTATATCTTGCTATTTGACTATAATTTCGTATTATTTGGAATAATTTTTCCATTAATTCTGTGGGATTTTTCAATTAAATAAATTATTTGCAAATTGAGGTAGCAATAGTCTTCTGCTGCAACCCTCACACCCATCCCGAATTGTTATGCCTTAATTGCTTTCTCTCATCTAATTGCATTGACAGATACCTATATAATTTTATATAGTAGTAGTGTCCTTATTTTTCTTGGCTTTAGTGTTTCCCCACTAAAGTGTTGGTTTCTTTTTTTAATAGCTATATATATGAGAGATGTAATTTACATGCTGTAACGTTTACCTACTGCAACTGTACAATTCAGTGATTTTTAAAATAAATTTGTAGGGTTGTACCATTAGTATAATCCAGTTGTAGAACAGTTTTGTTATTCCCAAAAGTTCCTATGTGTTTGTCCTTTTACAGTGGCTTAAATGTTGGCAGGTATAGGATGATATATGCATGTGTGTTTATATGTAAATATGTATATCCTATGCCTGTATAAATATATTTTTATCATTTTAAGGAATTATTCATTAATTTCTATTTGTATTAAATTAAAAAAATTTTTTTAATATTTACTTATTTTTGACAGAGAGAGAGAGAGAGAGACAGCATGAACGGGGGAGGGGCAGAGAGAGAGAGAGGGAGACACAGAAACCAAAGTAGGCTCCAGGCTCTGAGCTGTCAGCACAGAGCCTGATGCGGGCTCGAACTCACAGACTGCGAGATCATGACCTGAGCCAAAGTCAGATGCTCAACCGACTGAGCCACCCAGGCGCCCCATGTTAAATTTTTTTTAATGTTTATTTATTTTTGAGGGACAGAGTATGAGTGGGGGTGGGGCAGGGAGAGAGGGAGACACAGAATCCAAAACAGGCTCCAGGCTCTGAGCTGTCAGCACAGAGCCAGACATGGGGCTTGAACTCGTGAACCGCAAGTTCATGACCTGAGCCTAAGTCAGACGCTCAACCGACTCAGCCACCCAGGTGCCCCGATTAATTTCTATTTCATTGCTTGCTTTACTACAAATGAATGTTTAAAAGTTTTATTGTTTGATATACATTTTCTTTTTTTATTTTTAAAAAAAATTTTTTTTTTTCAACGTTTATTTATTTTTGGGACAGAGAGAGACAGAGCATGAACGGGGGAGGGGCAGAGAGAGAGGGAGACACAGAATCGGAAACAGGCTCCGGGCTCTGAGCCATCAGCCCAGAGTCGGACGCGGGGCTCGAACTCACGGACCGCGAGATCGTGACCTGGCTGAAGTCGGATGCTTAACCGACTGCGCCACCCAGGCGCCCCTTGATATACATTTTCAATCAGTGGGCTCAAATTGTTGTCTGTCTTGGTGTAGTGAAAATGAAGTTTCCTTGAAGTGTGGTGTTACAATAAAATTTTTTTTTCTATGAGTAAAGAAAGGTAACATTTCGTGTTCTGAAACATTTGTTCCATGTTGTTTGTTGAAGAGGATGGCATTCCCTGTGGATATGCTGGATAATTGCAGTCATGAAGAATTGGAAAATTCTGCTGAAGATTACATGTCAGATCTAAGGTGTGGCGACCCTGAAAACCCTGAACGTTTTTCTCTTCTCAATATCACGGTAAGGTGTGCTAAGGTGATTGTTATCAGTCTTTTCAGTTGAGTTTATATGTGAAATCGTATCTGCTTACTTTTTCAAATGTTAACTACTCACTTTTGAAATTTTTATCAAAAGGCTTTTGAGTAAAGTGAATAAATATTGATTTGTTAGTATAGCAGTATGATCAAGTTTTAAAAAAACACACTCTACAGGTTATTGCTTAATATTTATATTATGCCTTTAAAATTATATGTAAGTTGTGTAACAGTTTCTGAGACTGGTTATGGGATTTGAGCTGACTAAATTTAGATTGAGAATTTGTGATTTCAGAAGGTTTTTAAGAAAGAAAAATCAGAACACTAAATTGCACATTTTTGTACCACAGATCTTCCTTTTCCTAAAGTACTAGAATCAAGCTTTCTAATTAGTAAGCATGATATATTGTGAAAGAAAGATAATTAGACTTGGAATTGTTAGAATTTCACTGTGAACTAGATGGTAGGCAAATTCTCTAACCTTTATAGGCCTTGTAGTTTTCTTCTAGTAAGTGATGTTTAAGGGATTCTTTAAAGTCTCTTCTTGTAAAGCACCAGTATTTTATAATTATCTGAATTGTAGTATCATCTGTAAGTGGGGAATTATGGTCAGATTAATGAAGATAGGCAAATCTTAGAGTATCATGTATCTCACTGGAAAAACCGATTTACTTGTCTGATGTCTTTTACTATAAAATGGAGTTTTTTGGGGCGCCTGGGTGGCTCGGTCGGTTAAGCGTCCGACTTCAGCTCAGGTCACGATCTCGTGGTCCATGAGTTCGAGCCCCGCGTCGGGCTCTGGGCTGATGGCTCAGAGCCTGGAGCCTGCTTCCGATTCTGTGTCTCCCTCTCTCTCTGCCCCTTCCCCGTTCATGCTCTGTCTCTCTCTCTGTCTCAAAAATAAATAAACGTTAAAAAAAAAAGTTTTTAAAAATGGAGTTTTTTTTCCCCGTGAAATTGTGTAACAGATAATAAACTAGTGTCGTTTTTTTAATGAGTTTATATGTACCATATCATGCCTTTGTTTTTATTCGTATCTGTGGCTAATGTACAATAATAATATTTATTGAAATAAACTTCAGTTTTTTGTCCCCGAAGATAATAAAATGCTTCCAAAAGGGAAGTCTGATATAATTTTTAAAAAAAAAAATGTTTTTTTCAACGTTTTTTATTTATTTTTGGGACAGAGAGAGACAGAGCATGAACAGGGGAGGGGCAGAGAGAGAGGGAGACACAGAATCGGAAACAGGCTCCAGGCTCTGAGCCATCAGCCCAGAGCCTGACGCGGGGCTCGAACTCCCGGACCGCGAGATCGTGACCTGGCTGAAGTCGGACGCTCTGATATAATTTTTTGACACGAGAAATACCTTCTATGAAATTACATAATTAGCATTAATGTAGGAAAAGTTTAATATTTTGGTAGAAGCATGTTGTTTTTGTCCTATATTTTCTTAATAGACTTTTCACTAATCTTTTCTCACTTGTCATTTCAGATTCCTATTAGCCTGTCCAATGTAGGCTTTGTACCTCTTTATGGTGGAGATCAGACTGAGAAAATTCTTGCTCTCTTCGCACCTGAGGACTCACTCACAGGTACCTTTTTTTTTTTTTTTTTTGCTTAATAAATGGGGCCACCTTGTATTATACAGTGTAGATATATTTATCTGTATAAACCTTATCAAATAGTAATATTGTATGCTATAAGACTTAAATGTTAATAATCATTTATTCTATTTTTAGCTGTGGCACTTTACCTTGCTGATCAGTGGTGGGCTATTGATGATATTGTGAAAACATCTGTCCCTTCTAGAGAAGGGCTTAAGCAGGTAACAAGATCCTGTATTTAAAAGTGTTTCTTATGAGGCCATTTCACAGTTTGTTTCCCATTAAACATTGATAGTTCTTAAAGTTATTTAGCACTTCTCCATTTTAGTATGACCAGGTTGTATTAGATGATTAAAGTTTCATTGTTTTGATAAAGCTGGTACTCTGATTGGGCTTCCTCAGTTTTATGTGGCTCTGAATGTATCTGAGAATTGAGTGATGAAGAGTGAGTCTCTATGGGTTACTTGAACGGTAGTTACCTGTATTGGCTTCAGCTTCCGATTTCTGTATAGGGTAGAGAAAAACCTAGTTCCCTCCGTGTGTTTGCTTAGGTTCTCTGCCTCTAGGAGAGACTGACCAGGAACCTTGCCTATCAGTAGGCCCATTTCAGGTGGTCTATTCAAGTGCTCTACACAGTGGAATAGAAGGGAGATCCTCACTAGCATACTTCCAGGCTTTGTCCCTTTTTTTCTGTCCTCGTCACCATCTTCTCATTTCCTTCGAGGAAGACATAGATGACCTGAATTCTGCATGCCACAGTGCTGAATGGGAGAACCAGGCTCTGAAAGGCAGAATTAAGAAACAAAGAGGATCTAACATGATGAAAAGTAATTACCCATAGGTTCAAAAAAATAACTGCACATGTACACCGTGAAGAATAAGCTAAAACAACACATATGAAAACGATTGGGCTTTAGTTAATTAGAAGTAAAATGAAGGTAAACAAAAAAGCTAATACAAGAACTGAAGTTTATATAGCAAAGCCCGATTGTTATAACAGTATCTTCAGTGTTTATGTCTGTAGTATCTTCAAGCCCCAGTGGGAAGAGAGATGATAAGGATCTGGAGCATTTCAAGAGTGAGAACTGGAATGGCAAAAGTACCCAAAATTGCATTAGATCAGTCCTTTCTTTCATTCGTTCCTATGTTCCTGTGGTAGGAATTTAGGGGAATGTCATGGCTCTCTTCAATTATTTTTAGACTGTATGGCTCCAGAGTATCAAAGTACAGTCTTTGGCTATAGTCACCTCAGTATAAAGAAGAATTATATACTGGTCAGAGCTGTTCAAGGAAGGAATGGGTTGCCTGGAAAGCAAGTGAGCTTTGTCATTTCGTGTGTTGTTTGGTATCTGACCTCTCCTACTATGTAGTATAGTTAAGGGTTTTTGTTTAGTTTTGAGAGGAGTGTTGGTATATGCATTAATGCTTTTTTTCTTCACTCACCTAATTATAGGGCACTCTTGTTTTTCTTCAAGGAGACTTGAGGAGAAATACTTTATGGGTAGTATGTACTCTTGTTTTTAGTGGTGAAAGATGTCTGTGGGAGGAAAACCCCATTGTTTGATGTCAGAAAGTTGGTGAGTGGTCCCTGTGACCAGGTAACCCTGCATGTAGGAAGTGAGGCTCTGTTTCCATTCTGTGACTGCCCCAAGTTTGTTTTTTATCAGACTTGCCTGGTACCACTGTCATCACTCATCTGATCTGGCAGAAGGGTCTGTGGGTATGTATGTGGGGTGAGGTGGGTGTTTCTTATAGTTGTCTAACTATAGACATGACTGTTAAATGAACATTTTACCTGGAAAAAATGAGAGAGATTCCTTTCCTGGGAACATAATTATGGATTTCCTCATCAAGTAAGGTAATGGTTCTTAAAGATCTAGAGGATAACAGGAAGCTTTCTTTTTTTCTTTTTTCTTTTTCTTTTTTTCTTTTTTATTTAATATTGAGACTGGAATGGGGTGAAAAGAACTGAAGCAGTAGAGGTAGCCTGGGTCTGGGCAGCTGGTAGCAGAAACAAAACAGTTGAGCGCTAAGGAAGAGATGGCTAGATCATTGGTACGTTGGAAATTAGTTTTTCCTGTTTTAGAATTTTGCTGAGAGGCACTATGTCCATGCCTTTGTGTCTATAGAAATGGATTGTTGTTGGCATGAATGGTTACTCTTATCATCACTTTTACTGTGATGATAAGTTTAAGAAATCATTATTAGTGTATTTAAAGTGCTTTGTGCATGCCAGTATGAGGTGTGGAAGCAGGGAGCAAGGTGGATAGCATCTCTGAATGCATATCATAACTGTTGTGCCTGTGTCTGACTCTCTTTCCAGGTGAGAACTCTTGGGGAGAGAGTGGTACTGTATGTTCTGAATCGAATTATTTATAGAAAACAGGAAATGGAGAGAAATGAGATACCATTCCTGTGCCATAGCAGTACTGATTACGCTAAGATTCTGTGGAAGAAAGGAGAGGCCATTGGGTTTTATTCAGTTAAGCCTACAGGTGAGTCTTTAAAAGTTATTTAAACTACATGTTATGGAAGCTTCCTTTTTAGACCCCAACTGTATCCGTATCCTTTTAAATTACTCTTTAGAGTTTAAATTGAGGTGATTTTACTTAGTATTTCTTAGGAGTACTTTGATTCTACCTTTCTATGTAAAAGAGGATTGTTAGGAAAGTCTTTTGAAAAAAAACAAAACAAAAATAAACGTTTGACAGAGGGTAAGATTTGTACACATGTGTAAAGAGAGGTGTACTTTGAGCCTCTGATTTGGCTGTCTTGACTTCTTACCATGCCCTTCTCTCTCTCCCTCTCCCCTCCCCCCCGCCTTTAAATTTTAGTTAGTTAACACACAGTGCAATATTGGTTTTAGGAGTAGAGTTCAGTGATTCCTCACTTATACAACACCCAGTGCTCATCACAAGTCCTTCCTTAGTACCTATCACCCTTCCCTTAATTTAAGGTGGTTGTTTGATTCCTGCTGCTGTCACCGTTACAGGCTCCTTTTTTTTTTTTTTAATTTTTTTTTTTTTCACTGTTTATTTATTTTTGGGACAGAGAGAGACAGAGCATGAACGGGGGAGGGGCGGGGGAGGGGCAGAGAGAGAGGGAGACACAGAATCGGAAACAGGCTCCAGGCTCTGAGCCATCAGCCCAGAGCCCGACGCGGGGCTCGAACTCACGGACCGCGAGATCGTGACCTGGTTGAAGTCGGACGCTTAACCGACTGTGCCACCCAGGCGCCCCTACAGGCTCCTTTTAAAACCACTCTCTACCTGTGGACCAAATGCATGGCCTCTGTCTGCCTCACACAAGTGATTAAGCCTGATTTATTAAAGGCAACTTTGCTAATTACCATGAAAAACAATATATTTCGAGAATTTAGACAGCTTTGAAATTGTTAATCTTCTGAAGTTTGGATTTTTAAAAAAGTTTATTTATTTATTTTGAGAGAGAGAGAGAGAGAGCGCTCGAGCGCACAAGCAGGGGAGGGGCAGAGAGAGAACCGAAGCAGGCTCTGCACTGTCATTTTGGAGCCCAATGTGGGGCCCGAACTCTCAAACTGCAAGATCATCACCTGAGCCGAAATTGAGAGTTGGACACTTAACCAAGACTGAGCCCCCGAGACACCCCTGAAGTTTGGATTTTTGATCCTAAGACTTAGCTATACCCTATTCCTAAAAGATGGGTGCCACTTCATTTTGCTTTACCTATTTTCCTGCTGTTTCAGTTCCCTGGAGGTACTGAAGCCACAAAGCTCTAACTTGCTTGATCTGTGTATACGTATATACCCACCACATAGCAAAGTCGGCCTGTTCTGTACCTTGACCGGAAGACCTTTCATAGAGAACACTCAGATTAATTTTTGGTCTTTTTTACATTTCACACCTTCCAGATTTAGCTCTTTTTTTTTTTTTTTTTTTTTTTGGTCTGATCAAGTTTGGAACTAGCTCATAGACATTTGGAGCACATATCAGCTTATACTTATGTATTTGGAGCCTTCGTTTAGATGAAAGGCACACAGTTAAAGGGCATAACATTGCTCTTTGAGTGTTTCTGATCAGTACCTGATTCCAGGAGCGTGCTTCTCTTCCTTTTTCATGCGCATTTGGGCTCCTTCTCTCCTCGGTGACCTGGCCTCTAGTTTTGCTTGCTCTGGTAGTTAACTAAATACCACATCCTGGAGTTTTCAAGTGCCACTTGTCTACCACTTTTAGCACCTTCCACAATTTTCTACTAATTGCATTACCTCCTTGCTATTTATTTTAGTTCTTTCCCACTTTTAAGTTATGGCTCTCATCCATCCACCAGATAACAATGAAATTAGGTGTGCTTATACCAGACTTTGAATTAATAACCATTTAATTCAGTCTGAAACTATTATTTTTTTTTAAAGGAAACCCAGGTGTAAAATATTTTGGAAAAATTGCTCAAAACAAATACTAAAGCACTTTTTATTTTATTTTTTTTATTTTCTTATTTATTTTTTTGTAATTTAACGTTATTTTTTTACTTTTTAAAGTTTACATCTAGATTAGTTAGTATATAGTGAAGCAATGATTTCAGGAGTAGATTCCTTAGTGCCCCTTTCCCATTTAGCCCATCCCCCCTCCCACAACCCCTCTAGTAACCCTCAGTTTGTTCTCCGTATTTGTGAGTCTCTTCTGTTTTGTCCCCCTCCTGTTTTTATATTATTTTTGCTTCCCTTCCCTTATGTTCATCTGTTTTGTCTCTTAAAGTCCTCATATGAGTGAAGTCATATGATTTTTGTCTTTCTCTGACTAATTTCACTTAGCATAATACCCTCCAGTTCCATCCACGTAGTTGCAAATGGCAAGATTTCATTTGTTTTGATTGCCGAGTAATAGTCTGTTGTATATATATACCACATCTTCTTTACCCATTCATCCATCGTTGGACATTTGGGATCCTTACATACTTTGGCTATTGTTGCTAGTGCTGCTATAAAAATGGGGGTGCATGTGTCCCTTTGAAATAGCACACCTGTAGCCCTTGGACAAATGCCTAGTAGTGCAATTGCTGGGTCGTAGGGTAGTTCTATTTTTAGTGTTTTAAGGAACCTGCATACTGTTTTCCAGAGTGGCTACACCAGCTTGCATTCCCACTAAAACACTTTCTGATAGAAGTATTCATAATCTATGTATCAGGAAAAAAACTCCCAGTAACAAAAAGATAAAATCTTTATTAAACAAATATGTATTGAATGAAAGCCTTATGATATTACTCTTTATGATTTTTAAGTTAAATAGCATATTGGTATATTGGGATATTTGTTGGGATGTAAAATTAGTTTTGATATATAAAAAGATTTATATATATATTTATATATATATAAAAGTATATATATACATTTAAAAGGATTTACATATATACTTATATATATTTATATATGTAAAAGTATATATATACATTTAAAAGGATTTACATACATATTTATATATATAAGGATTTACATGTATTTATATATATAAGGATTTACATATATATTTATATATAAAAAGGATTTACATATGTATTTATATATAAAAAGGATTTATATATATTTATATGTATATAAGGATTTATATATATTTATATATAAGGATATATATTTATATATGCTTATATATATTTATATGTGTATATAAAAGGTTTTATATATATAATAGGATTTGACTGTTTATGAAGTCAAATCCTATTACAGTGTAATAAAATTTAAGAAATGTATAATTTTTTTTTTTGTCTGAAGTACAGAGATCACTGTGGGAGACTTAGAGTTTGTATGGTTTTGGGGTTATGGAGATGTCATTATTAAAAGTAGTTTTTTACAGTAGCTTGTGTGAAATCTGGAACATAACTCAAAGGGAATTCACAGAATTTAATAACATCATTATAACAAAAGATTTTCTGGTCCCTTCTATAGTTATTGAGTATTTTTATCTATTAAAAAAGGAATAGGATTAGCGCTGAACCTTGTCTCATTCTGGTAGTAAGTAATATTCATTAATGGACTTATAAACCAAAAAAGAAAGTGAGATACATCTATTTCATTGAAGATACATTTTGAGTAAAATTTTATTTTTTACCTAATAAGTAATTTTCCATATGTAGAGTACATTTATGTTTTGATCCATTGTGTACTATTATTGATGATGATAATAACCCAAAATTTATTTTGGTTTTATAATTAGAACTGTATGGTCACAAGAAATTTTAAAAATTTATATTTGTGTACAGGTATGTTTTTGCACTGAAAAACAGTTGAATAATCAAGTATATAATCCAAGAATAAAAGTACATTACATGATGATAACATTCTGTAGGATACATATAAAAGAAATAGAAATTCAAGGAGAAAAAGGAACATCATAACATTTTTGAGTGTTAAGGAATGGTTAGTTCAATAGTAAAGGAACAGTTAAGGGGATGATAACGGTTATCAAATTGTTAATAGTTTCTAGGGTCCGTTAGATAGATTTATTAAAGTGATATAATTTTTGTTTATCTTTAATATTATTAATTGTAAAGGGAAAAAATAGTACATTTACATAGAGAATCATGGCAGACACTCTGTTAACTAATAAATCATGGTTAATATCACCAGGAGTAACACCTGTCAATATGATGGACTCCTGATCTCTGATGTACTGAAAAGGGCATAACATGATTTTTGGTATTTTTGCCCAAAACACATAACCTTAATTTTATAATGAGAAGACATGTGCAAAGCCAAATTGAAGGTTATTCTACAAACTAACTGATCAGTAATTTCTAGAAGTGTCAAGATCATGAAAGACAAAGGTGGAGGAATTATCAAAGATGAGAACTAAAGACATATTAAACGAAATCCAGTATGGAATCCTAGATTGGATTTGGAAACAGAAAAGAGGCAGTAGTGGAAAAAGTGGTGAAATTTGAATAAGGTTCTAGTTAATAGTATTTTATCAATATTCATCTCTTGGTTTTGATAATAGTACTTTGATACTGTAAGAAGTTAGCATTAGGGGAAGCTGGATGAAGGGTATATTGGACTCTGTATTTTTGCAAGATTTTGTAAGTTTAAAACTTTTATGATAGTTTCTTAGAAGTTGATATTGGTAATATGATAGAAATTCTATCCTTGAAATTATAGAAACTTAAGAAAATTTTAGATGTTACCAAAGATGTGTGAATACGTGGTATTTCAAAAAGTTTTTAAGGTTACAACATGAGCAAAATGTTTGAGGAATTTGAAGTGGCCAAGAGAAAAAAATTGTTTTGTTTTCTTTTTTTAAAAATTCTTAGTGTTTGTTTTAGAGAGAGAGAATGAGAGTGTGAGCAGGGAAGGGTCAGAGAGAGAGGGAGACACAGAAGCTGAAGCAGGTTTCAGGTTCTGAGCTGTCAGCACAGAGCCTGATGCAGGGCTCAAACCCACGAACCAAGAGATCATGACCTGAGCTGAAGTCAGATGCTTAACCTACTGAGCCACCCAGGTGCCCCGAGAAAAAAAAATTTTACAAATACCAATGTAAGTGGTTCGTCTTGGAAAGGTCCCAGTCAGATCATCCTTCTGTGAAGCTCATTGTCAGCCGTCACCACTGTGCACACAGAACATCTAATCAGCTTTAAAAATTTTTTTTTTTCCAATTTTATTGATTTTTGGGACAGAGAGAGACAGAGCATGAACGGGGGAGGGGCAGAGAGAGAGGGAGACACAGAATCGGAAACAGGCTCCAGGCTCTGAGCCATCAGCCCAGAGCCCGACGCGGGGCTCGAACTCCCGGACCGCGAGATCGTGACCTGGCTGAAGTCGGACGTTTAACCGACTGCGCCACTCAGGCGCCCCTCTAATCAGCTTTTTAATGTCTCATTCCTGACTATGAAGAAATTGCTTAGTTAGGGAAAGCCACTGATAGGAAATATAGAGACCAAAAAAGAATTAAAGCAATTTGGAAGAGACAGACAATGCAAAAGCAAAACAACTCTTAATATAGTCCTTACGCTGATGAAGTGAGGACAAGATATATTAAAAGAATGTGTATAGGGGCGCCTGGGTGGCGCAGTCGGTTAAGTGTCCGACTTCAGCCAGGTCACGATCTCGCGGTCCGTGAGTTCGAGCCCCGCGTCGGGCTCTGTGCTGACTGCTCAGAGCCTGGAGCCGGTTTCTGATTCTGTGTCTCCCTCTCTCTCTGCCCCTCCCCCGTTCATGCTCTGTCTCTCTCTGTCCCAAAAATAAATAAAAACGTTGAAAAAAAAATTTTAAAAGAATGTGTATAGAGCTCTTGGAAATTCAGAATTACAATGTATGAAAGATAAAGTTGAGGAAATTGCTCAGAAGGTAGAACAACTACATCATGAACCCTAAATGATGGAAAATAGGAAAGAAAATTACAGGAATGGTCTGAAAAATAGATGTTTCAAGAGAGAACAGAGAAACTGGAGGGGAAGAAATGACCAATGAAATAATTCGAGAAAATTTCTCAGAACTATAGAACATGCATTTCCACATTAAAAGGACCCATTGAGAATCCATCACAGTGAATGAAAATAGACTCATACTGAGCTAGTTTAGTATGAAATTTCAGAAATCCGGGATAAAAGAATTTTGTACATCTCCAGAGAATGAGAGAAACATATGTACAAAGGATCAAGAATCAGAAGGATTAGATTTCTCATCGCTACTGAGCACAAGAAGTGAAATGGTGCCCTTAAGGCACTGAAGAAGTGTGGTTATGGTGCAGTTGGGACTGGGTGTATAAATGTGTGGAAGAGGTAAACTCTCACCTTCCTTACTGGGAAGTCTGTTGATGGTGCCTGGAATGGAAACATCAAGAAAAGTAGTAAGTTAATTAGAGATGGAAGTAAATACCAGAAAGATCAGTTAAACAGTTTCAGAGTGGTCATTCCTGGGGAGCAGAAAATATTTATGGATCACAGAGGCCGTCATGGGACTGCTTTTTTTTCCTTTGAGTCTCAAAGGACTGTTGTGTTCTAAACAGTATGCATGTAAAAGTTTGATTAAAAACAAAAGTGAGGGGCGCCTGGGTGGCTCAGTCGATTAAGCGGCTGACTTTGGTTCAGGTTATGATCTCGCGGTCCGTGAGTTCGAGCCCCGCATCAGGCTCTGTGCTGACAGCTTGGAGCCTGGAGCCTGCTTCAGATTTTGTGTCTCCCTCCCTCTCTCTCTAGCCCTCCCCCGTTTGCGCTCTCTCTCTGTCTTTCAAAAATGAATAAATGTTAAAAAAAAAAAAAAAAACAAAACCAAAATAAAAGTGAACACTTAAAAAATGGAACTACAGTAAAACCTTGGTTTGCAAACATAATTTGTTCTGGAAACTTGCTTGTAATCCAGAGCACTCCTATATCAAAGCAATTTTCAAGAAACATTGGTTCAGTTCTGATCATGTGGCATTCGCTGTCGCATACTACTTGTATTGCAAGACATCGCTCTCATTTATCAAGTTAAAACATATTAGAAATGGGTGCTTGTCTTGTGAAACATTCACAGACCAAGTTACTTGTGATGCGGGGTTTTACTATATTTCCAGAATCTAATCAGTGTCTACCACAAAACCTAGCTGAACTTTTTTTTTCTCTTTTTTTTTTTTTTTTTTTGAGAAAGAGAGAGAGAGAGAGAGAGAGAGAGAGAGAGAGAGAGAGAGAGAGGATCCCAAGCAGGCTCCTTGCTCAGCGGGGAGCCTGATGCAGGGCTTGATCTCACTACTGTGAGATCATGGCCTGACCCGAAATCTAAGTTAGATGCTTAACTGACTCAGCCACCCAGGTAGCCCTCTACCTGAGCTTTGTAAGTCCTCACAGCATCTGTAATGATAAAAGCATTGTGCTAACTAGAAAACTACTTAATGAAAAATATCTCATGTAGTTGTGAAAAACAAAACAAGAAACCTGTTTGTTAATTCAGTGGAAATTTTATAACTTTGCCCTTTGTCAAGATATAGAAAAGATGTAAATTTGTGTAAATCAGATATCACATTTTAGCGTATATGAGCTGAGAGAAAAAAACAAAATGGAAGACACTGTCATTGGTTGCTGTTTGGGAAATGGCCATTATTATTTGGTTTCAACTGTGAACCACCTTGATCTAATTTGAAGACCCATATTTTTGGGGAAAAAATGAAGATCCACATTTTTGGAAAGTATAATCAACCATATCAGGGAGGCACAATCTAATCAACAGCTATCATTTCATTGAGTCACTACCAAAGGGACTTATTATCAGTACTAAGGGACATATGTTTGGTTTTTGTAACCCTCATGTGTAATAATTCATAATGGAAGCGTTTTTTTCTCTCTCATTATTTGCTAGTCAGCTTTATGATTTTTAGATCTTTTAGTTGAGATGATCTGTTGTCTTCCCTCCTTTTTTGGGCAAATCACTCACCTATTCACTGAAATTCATATCTCTGGCCCTTCTGTTTTTATTTTTAAAAAAAAAAATTTTAACATTTATTTATTTTTGAGACAGAGAGAGACAGAGCATGAACAGGGGAGGGTCAGAGAGAGGGAGACACAGAATGTGAAACAGGCTCCAGGCTCTGAGCTGTCAGCACAGAGCCCAACGCGGGGCTCGAACTCACGGACCGCGAGATCATGACCTGAGCCGAAGTCGGACGCTTAACTGACTGAGCCACCCAGGCGCCCCTGGCCCTTCTGTTTTTAAAGGAACATCAAACTGTGATATAAAATGATAAAGATTGGTAGTGTAGGTAAAGGCAAAACATAGCAGAAATTTGTGTTGGAGGAGTGAGATTATATTGTAGGGCCTTGAGTCTGTCTAGGTATAATTTTTTTTTTTTTAAAGGAAATGAACACAGGCATGGGAAAGTCTCAACCACTGTTGGCTACCCGAAGTGTGTCATTGGGAAATGAAGTGGCTGCTTTGTTTTGAGGTGAATTTCTAGCCATCTAAAAAGCCACATGCTTTCCAATAAGGGTTCTGTTTATTAGGGAGATAATAGGGGTGCTTTCATTGTCAATATAGACACAAAGATGGCTGGTCTTGGGTTCCTCTGCCTTCAAAGCACCAAAAATCTAGTGGATGAGACAGAAAACTATAGTCATTAAACAGCTACTTATAATTTAGTTTGGTAAGTACTGTATTCGAGTTATCAAACAGGAGTCACTGAAGAGTGGAGCAGCAAATTTTGCCTAGAGGAAGGTGTCACTGAGGAAGTAATAATTAAAAGTGGCTTTCAGTAGGCAGAGAAGGTGCGAAGGGCAAGAACTTCTTAGTAAACTTATAAATGGGATATAAATATATGAAGGCACAGAGTCATGAAAATTGAAGGTGTATTTGGGACGCCATCCTGGATAAGCTGGTGGGACTAAAGGGTAGGGAGGGTTGAGTGGGTGAGAGGTAAAGATGGAGGTCCCCTTGTGAAAGGTCTTAAATGCCATACTAAAGTTTGGAATTTTATTGGCAAAGAAGCTATCGATTTTATGTAGGGGTAACATGATTAAATATTTTAGTGAGATAATTTTTGTAGGACTTGGTGATTGGGTAGGGAAATTGTATTCTGAAATCAGGGAAGTCAGTTAATTGGGAGCTATTTTAGTGGTCCAGGCGTAAGAAGGACTGACATTAGGGATGCGGGAATAGGAATAGAGAAGGAAATGGATTTGAGGGAGATTTTTGGGTGGACAGAGTATGATGACTCCAGTCTGTCTGTCAAAGGGGAGGGGAGGAACCAGTGATGACTTCCGTGGGTTTTGGCTTGGGTGCCCAGGTGGGAAGATGTTAAGATGGGAGTAAAGAAGGAGGAGTGGATTTGGTAATACTTGAGTTCACTTTTGACATGTAAAGTTCAATGATCCAATGTGACATCTAAGAGATAGAAGTTTGATCACATGGGGGAGGTGTGGATTTTGACAGAAGGCAGTGCAATTCTGCGTATTATCTATGCATGAGTGTATTTGTAGATGCATGATTTTATGATTTTGTGATAAGTAATCTCTGCCTCCATTGTGGGGCTCAAACTCAACCCTGAGATCAGGAGTCGCATGCTCCAATGAATGAGCCAGCCAGGTGCCCCAGAAATCAGTGTCATTTTAAAACAAAGATGAGATCAGTCAAAATGCTTGTATAAAGTGAGTGTGTGTTTATGAATATTGGTGTGAGGATATAAGTTACTGGAGGCAGCATGAAGTAACCAAACATAACTTTGGAGGGAATCTGCCTGGGGAAGGTAGTATCTGTTGAGATGTGCTCATTGATTTCCTGACAGTTAAAAAGGAAATGTTAATCTAGTGGGAGATAAGAGAAAGGGGAAAGTTAGCGGAAGCTGCCAACTGTCCACTAAATATTTGTGCTTCATCTTCTTTATTCTAGTCATTGGCCAATAGCTGCACAGTCAGGAATTATATTTTCCACTCACTTGTGAGGCTAAGCTAGGTGGGGCTGTGTGACTAGTTGTTCCCAAAGTGATGAAAAATGATATGTGTGACAGAGCAAAGTGGTTAAGATGCACTGCTTTTCTCCATCTGTGGGGAAGCCACAAGATAGAAAGAACGTGAGTTCCTGTGGTAGTCCAGTTTACCCAGTTTCCAGGATTTACGTGCTTGTGTAGCTTGCTTGAATCCGAGCTGGCCTTGTGACATGGTTTACCAGTAGAAGGCAGCACAAGTGATGCTGTGCTAAACCTTAAAGTCTGGAAGTTTGTACTGTTAGAAGCTAAGTCACTGTGTCAGAAATATGACTGCTTTGAGACTGCCATGTGGTGAGGAAGTCCAAACAGCTGCGTTGAGGAGAACTGAGGCTCCCAGCTGGTAAGCCCAGCTGCGCTTGTAGTTCAGAAGCTAATACACTGTATCTTGTGGGAGTGAAGCCATTTGGACTTTGAGCTGTTTCATTGCCCCATCTGATACCATGTGAGAGTTGTGATAAATGAAGCAAGTTTTTGTTTTAAGCCAGTACATTTTGGGGTGGTTTTTTTTTTTTTTAATTTTTTTTTTTCAACGTTTATTTATTTTTGGGACAGAGAGAGACAGAGCATGAACGGGGGAGGGGCAGAGAGAGAGGGAGACACAGAATCGGAAACAGGCTCCAGGCTCTGAGCCATCAGCCCAGAGCCCGACGCGGGGCTCGAACTCACGGATCGCGAGATCGTGACCTGGCTGAAGTCGGACGCTCAACCGACTGCGCCACCCAGGCGCCCCTGGGGTGGTTTGTTGGGCAGCAATAGGTGACTGAAACATTTCTTGGATGGTTGTGCATCAGAAAACCAACCACTTTGCATTAACACCTATGTGGGACTGTTACTTAAGCAAAAACGAGTCTTATATTAAGCTTTCCATATTGGTTTGTTAAAACAGCTAACGTTACTAAAACTGATTTATAGAGCATTTATGCTGTGATGAGACTGTGATAAGGATACTTGACTAGTGGTGTATGACAAGATCTCTCATGTAGATATAATCACATTGTTTGTTTAGAATTCACTTCAGGGGTGCCTGGGTGGCTCATTTGGTTGCGCGTCCAACTTCAGCTCAGGTCACGATCTCCTAGTTCATGAGTTTGAGCCCCACGTTGGGCTCTGTGCTGACAGTCAGAGCCTGGAGCCTGCTTCGGATTCTGTGTCTCCCTCTCTCTCTGCCCCTCCCCTGCTTGTGCTCTGTCTCTCTCTTGCAGAAATAAACATTAAAAACATTTTTTAATAAAAGAAAAAGAATTCACTTTATGCATGCATTCTCTGGAGACAGTCACACACTGATGCCTTCATGAGACATTAAACCAGTTTTTATGAAGGTGAGGGAAGACCTATTCCTGGTGGACAAAGAAGAAATGGTGATTCCATGAGAACAGAAAGCCACTCAGTTGGGGCAGAATATCTGTTTTTGAATTTGACGCATAGACCCTGAATGATATTGTCAAATGTTACTCATCTTTTAAAAATTATTTCTAAGTGTTATATAGATAGGGGAGGAAGGAAAGGGGAAGAAGGTGAATAGGAGAAAGAGCAAGAAGGAGATACTGAGAGATAGTAAAAATTGTATAAATTCTCCTTGTGAAACTTAGATTTTAGAGGAGTTAGCAGTGAACAGAGACAAGTGGACAATGCTGTGAAGAAAACTAAAGTAGACAAAAGAACGGAGTGTGTGTGGGAGGTACTGTTTTAAATAGAAAGGTCCACATACGCATCTCTGAAGGAAGTAAGGGATGATTAGATATGTGATGTTTCAGGTGAAGAGGTTTTTAGGCAAAGAACTGAAACGTAGAAGCCCTGAGGCAGAAGCAAGTTTAGGGTGTTTCAGATAGAGCAAGAAGGCCAGTCGCTATAGTAGAGGGAGTGAGTGATATGGGGATAGAAGAGGCAGGTCCATATCCTAAATGGTCTTGTAGGCCAAGGAAAGAGTTTGAATTTCTTCTGGTAATGAGAGTCCATTGAAGGGTTTTCAACATGGGTATAATGCGATCTGAGTTTTGTTTAAAATAAATAATTAACTCTATTGTATGAAAAACCAGGAGAGGAGATGCCGGGGTTGAGTTTAGTTCATTAAGAGGCTGTTGCACAGAGGCCCTGGTGAGAGCTGATGGTGGCTTGGACAAGGGAGATGGGGTAGAAGTCATCATATTTGAGATAAATTATGAAGTTACTGCTGCAGGATTTCTGATGGATTGTACATGGGCTATGAAGGAAATGAGTTAAGGATGAATTAGAGACTTTTTGCTATGAGGAGCTGGGTGGGTGGTGATGAGGTTTACTGAAAAGTTGGTAAGGGAAGATCAGCTTTGGGGAGTTTCCATGAAAAATCTGATTAAAAATCATTTATTGGAATCACAGGTATAAATTATTATTCTGTTTTATTTACATTTTAATAGCTTTATTGAGGTAGTATTCACATTTCATACAATTCACCTATGTAAATTATGCAATTCAGTTTCTTTTTCAGTAGGTTCACCAAATTGTACAAGTATCACCCTAACCAAATTTAGATCACTTGGGTCATCTCCAAAAGGAAACCTTGTACTCACTGGCAGTCACTTTATTTATTTATTTATTTATTTAAAAAAAAAAAATTTTTTTTTAACGTTTATTTATTTTTGAGACAGAGAGAGACAGAGCATGAACGGGGGAGGGGCAGAGAGAGAGGGAGGCACAGAATCGGAAGCAGGCTCCAGGCTCTGAGCCATCAGCCCAGAGCCTGACACGGGGCTCGAACTCACGGACCGTGAGATCGTGACCTGAGCCGAAGTCGGACGCTTAACCGACTGAGCCACCCAGGCGCCCCATTGGCAGTCACTTTAAACTCCCTCAGCGTCTGGCCTTAGGCACCCACTAATCTGTCTCTAGATTTCTGTCTCTCTAAATTTGTCTATTTTGGACATATAAATGGAGTCCTACAATAATGTAATCAGACACAGTAGTTTTTTGTGTCTGACTTCTTTGGCTTAGAGTACTGTTCATGTTTCGTCCATGTTGCAGCATGTTAATGTTATCACCACTTCATTCCTTTTTAGGGACAAATACTGTGCCCTTGTATGGATGTACCAATATCGTCTTTCATCATTTGATGGGACTTTTGAGTTGTTGCCACTTTTTGGTTATTATAAATAATGCTGTTGTGAAGATTTGTGTGTAGGTTTTTGTGTGGATGTGTTTTTATTTCTCCTGGGTATATACCTAGGAGCGGAATTGCAGGATCATATGGTAACTCTAAGGTTAGCCTTTTGAGGAGCTGCCAAATGGTTTTCCAAAGCGATTGTACCATTTTACATTCCCACCAACAATATACCACGTTTCTCCACATCCTCACCAATACTTATTTTTATCTTTCTTATTTTAGTTAGTTTAATAAGTATGAAGTGGCATTGCATTATCATTCTGAATTGTATTTCCTTAATGGCTAAGAATTTTGAGTGTCTTTTCATGTGTTTATTGGCCATTTCATGTATATATGTCTTCTCTGGAAAAATGTGTTTTTAGATCCCTTACGCAACCATTTGTAGATTGGGTTGTCTTTTGTGTGTGTGTGTGTGTGTGTGTGTGTGTGTGTGTGTGTGTGTGTTCCCCCTTCAGCTTTATTGTGGTATAACTGACATGCAAAAATTGCTAGTATTTAAAATTGATAATTTATTGTGTTTTGATATATGTATACAAGCTGTGAAACTATTAACCACAATCAAAATGATAACCATATCCATTATCCCCAAAAGTTTGTTTGCGTTTCTTGGTAACCATCCTTCTGCCCACTATGAATCCCCAAGCAAACTATCTATTAGTATAGATTAGCTTGCTTTTTCTGGAATTTCATAAAATGGAATCATTACATTATGTACATTTTTGTTTTAGTCAGGTTTCTTTCACATTAGTTAATTTAGAGATTCACATATCATGAAATTCACTCTTTAAACTTTTTTAGATATTTATTTTTGGGGGAATTCAGGGGGGGAGAGGGGCAGAGAGAGGGGGACAGAGGATCCTAAGCAGGCTTTGCGCCAACAGCAGTGAGCCTGATGTGGAGCTTGAACTCAGAAACCACAAGATCATGATCTAAGCCCAAGTGAGATGCTCAACTGACTGAGCTACCCAGGCGCCCCTCAAGCACAGAATTTTTAAATGTTGATGAAATACAATTTATCTTCTTTTTCTTTATCACTTTTGCTTTTGGTATTTATCTAAGAAAGCTTTGTGTAATCCAAGGTGATAAAGATATATTGCTATCTTTTCCTCTAAAGCTTTATAGTTTTAGCTCTTATATTTAGGTTGATAATCCTTTTGCATTTAATTTGCTTATAAGTTGTGAGGAAAGGAGTCCATCATGTTTTTTTTTTTTTTTTTTTTTTTTTTTTTTTGCATAGGTGAATATCTTGTCATCCCAGGACTATTCATTGGAAAGGCTATTCTTTTTCCATAGAGTTGAGCTGGAGCCCCTGTCAAAAATGATTTGACTATAAATATGAAGTCTTGTTTCTGGACCCTCAGTTCTATTCCACTGATCTCTGTATCTGTTCATGTGCCAGTACCATACTGTCTTAATTACTGCAGTTTTATAAGATTGAAAATGGCAAGTGTGAATCCTCCAACTTTGTTTTTCATTAAGATTGTTTTTGCTTTTTGAGGTCCTTTGCAATTCATATGAATTTAGGATCACCTTGTCAGTTTCTTTTCTTTTTTTTTTTAAAGTTAGTTAGTTAGTTAGTTAGTTTATTTATTTATTTATTTAGAGAAACAGCATGAGCAAGTGGGGAGGGGCAGAGAGAGAAAGGGAGAGATTCCCCAGCAGGCTCTGTGCTACTCTGTGCTCTGTTTGTGAGATCATGACCTGAGCTGAAATCAGGAATCCATGCTTAACCGACTGAGCCCTCCAGGTGCCCCAGACCATGACAATTTCTGCAAAAAAATGTAGCTGAGAATTGTCAGTTTTTAGGTCAATTTGGGGAATATATTGACATTTAATAATTATAAGTTCTCTGATCCAAGAACATGGATGTCTTTTCATTTATTTAGATGTTCTTTAATTTCTTTTAACGATGTTTGCAATTTTCAGTAAGCTTTGCAGTTTTTTTGTTACGTTTATTTGTAAGAATTTTATTATTTGTTAATGCTGTGGTAAATTGTTTTATTTAATTTCATTTTCAAATTGTTCATTGCTGGTATATAGAAATATAATTGAGGGGCGCCTGGGTGGCGCAGTCGGTTAAGCGTCCGACTTCAGCCAGGTCACGATCTCGCGGTCCGTGAGTTCGAGCCCCGCGTCGGGCTCTGGGCTGATGGCTCAGAGCCTGGAGCCTGTTTCCGATTCTGTGTCTCCCTCTCTCTCTGCCCCTCCCCCGTTCATGCTCTGTCTCTCTCTGTCCCAAAAATAAATAAACGTTGAAAAAAAAAATTTAAAGAAATATAATTGAATGTATATTGACCTTGTGTCCTGCATCCTTGCTGATGTGCCTTTTATCAGTTTTAATAATTTTTTTGTGGATTCCTTAAGATTTTCTATATACAAAATTATGTCATCTGAAAATGTAGCTCTACTTCTTTCTTTTCAGGCTAGCTGTCTTTTGTTTGCTTTTCTTGCTTAATTAGAACCTCTAGTACAGTGTTGAATAGAAGCAGTGAGAATGAAGTTTTGTTTTATTCCTGATCTTAGGAGAAACCGTCCAGTCTTTCATCATTAAGCGTGATGTTAGCTGTGGGTTTTTCATAGTCCCTTTATGAGGTTTATGAGGTTTAGGAGATTGAGTATTTTTATCATGAAAGGTGTTGGGTTTTGTCAGATGTTTTTCTTTTTCCTGTTTATTGAACTAATCATATGATTTTTGTTATATTTACATTTATGTGAGCACTTCCATTCTTAATGTTGGGAAAGTCTCATGTATTAAATAAATTAAAGATGAGTGATCATCATCATTTGGATAGATGGTAGAAGCCTTGGGAGTAGGTGAGATTTCCCAGAGAATATATGGAAGAAGGTGGTCAAGTTGGAACTTTGAGGATTATAAGTATTCAGTCTATCATGTGCAATGCTAAATTTAATTCAATTTCAGTTAGTAAATTTAATGAAACTTCATCTTTCATCTAAGTTAGCAGGTTGTGGTTTTGCTTTACTAGGTAATCCAGTAGAACCTGTATACAAAGTACAGTTGACCCTTGAACAACATAGGTTTGAACCGTATGACTCCACTATATATGCATTTTTTTCAATAAATACAGTACAGTACTGTAAATGTATTTTCTCTTTCTTGTGACTTTCTTAATAACATTTTCTTTTCTCTAGCTTCCTGTATTGGAAAAATATAGTATGTAATACATATAACATACAAAATGGATGTGAGGGACTGTTTGGTATTAGTAAGGCTTCCAGTCAATAGTAGGCTATTAGTGGCAGGTGGATTTTCAGCTGCTCAGGAGTCAGTGCCCCTGACTCCCAAGTTGTTCAAGGGTCAACTGTATAAATATTTAAGTAAAGGAAGAGAATCTGCATGGTTTTTTTTTTTTTTTTTTTTTTTTTTTTTGCAAGGAGCATCTATGTGGTAAATAAATAGAAGAATTTTAAACTTTATGGACACTAATTCCATAAACTTTAACACTTGAAGATGCTGGAATTTACCTCTTCTCTACTCGAAGAAATGTTTGTGTGAAACAAAAAAAATCAATTTGTGGAAAATTTCTGTCATGAAATGATGATTTTTCTGTAAGGAACCTGAAACTTGTACAATAGTGAATGGCCATAAATCCTCAGGCTCCATATTGAGAATTAGAACCAGATAGTGCTTTTACTTCTCATTTTTTCTTTGTCCTTTGAACTACTAGTGCTTATGAAGTAATGTCTCTTTTGATTTCAGAATCACTATTAGCAGTTATATTATAAAAAACTCGAATTTCAAGGTATTATATATAAGGTGATTATGGTCAAAATAGCTTGTTGCTGAGACTACCTGTTAGACTTTTACAAGCAATTTGTATATTTCAGCTTTGTGAGTAAAATTGACAATTAAAAGTGGTACATACTTAAGGTGTACGACTTGATGATATATGTATACATTGTGAGTCACCAAAATCAAGCTAATTAACATATATTGCTGCACATAGTTACCGTTTTCTCTTTTTTTGTATAGTGATAACATGTAATTTCTTCTTAGCAAATTTCAAGTACACAGTATTGTTAACTATAGTCATTATTTAAGACCTTTTAACCCATAGATATACCCTAACCATATGTTGGCAGTTAAGATCCAAGTAATGTGAATTTCCTATTGTAAACTTAAATTAGTTGATAGTCTTGGAGACTGTTACTGAAATTCTCCAATTTAATCATAAGTAATTCAAATTATTTGGTTCAACTAATAAAAAATCTTGTTATATTGACCAGTTCATCAAATGATATGATTGGTGAAAGTCAATTTGTAAGTTGTTTGTTACCTGAAATTTTGTTTCCTCTTTGAACTTCATTATTGGAATTTATCTCAAATAATATGAATAATCTGAGAACAGTAAGTTATTTTATTTATGGCACAAAAAGAGTAGAATATTGACTGATAAATATGAACTAATTCTAAAATTAATAGAGATAAGTGTGGGATACCCTACAATGATGCCCACAACTTATGTACTGTCTTAAAATGTGTTAAGGTGCTAACACATCTAATTAGAGGGTCAGAACACAAATCAGGGTTCTTAAAAGACAAACCAGTATACCTGTGTAATAAGAGGCATATTTAGTTACTATAAATTATTTATCCTGTTTAACCTTAAACACACAGGGTATTTTAAAAAATAGACTCCCAGCAAAAAGATTGCTAACAAAGCCATTTCTAAGACCAATGTTTCCATTTAGTCCTAATCTATAGTCTTTAAAAATCTGGAGAACTAATTTGCTTCTTTGCCATCATGAAGTAGACAAAAATGAGACTGTACTCACTAGAGAAAAAGGGATAAGATGGATGTTCAGGGACCATAGCTGGAATGAGATACTTTGTGTATTATAACCTATATGCAGCCATCAGATACTCTTTCAGTTCTAAAATGTAGTAATTGATGAGTTTCTGTTTTGTAATTTTTTTGAACGTTTGTTTATTTTTGAGAGAGAGAGAGAGACAGAGCATGAACGGGGAAGGGCCAGAGAGAGGGAGACACAGAATCCGAAGCAGGCTCCAGGCTCCGAGCTGTCAGCACAGAGCCCAACGCGGGGCTCGAGCTCACAAACCGTGAGATCATGACCCGAGCCGAAGTCGGCCGCTTAACCAACTGAGCCACCCAGGCGCCCCAATTGATGAGTTTTAAGGTTGTGCAAGTCTACAGAGATGCATATTCTAGTATGTAGCTCATAAAATGAGAAAGAATAGTTACTTGTGTTAGGTGATACTGTTGGCAAACAAAATACATAGCTCTTCTCATTATCACATATATACTTTTTGATGTGTAATAGCAGCTGGAAAGGATTTTATATTATGAAATTGATCCATTTATTTAACATTCTTCTTGATGTAGTAAAAAACTAACCATTTCTAGAAAGACTGTTGACTCATGTTCTTTAAATGTATGTACATATTTGGCCTTTTAATGTGAAAAATTTTTGGGTTTCTGTTTTATGACTACAGGAAGTGTATGTGCCTCATTTCTTACCCAAAGCTACCAACTGCCAGTCCTTGATACAATGTTTGTAAGAAAGAAGTATCGAGGCAAAGATTTTGGGCTTCAAATGCTGGAGGACTTTGTTGATTCCTTTACAGAAGATGCACTTGGCTTGCGGTATCCACTCTCCTCTCTAATGTACACAGGTAAATTAAGTTAAAAAATGTTAAACTTGTCTCAGTGTCACTTCTGAGTTGTTTCTGCAGAATATTGTAAATGTGCATATATGAGTAAGTATTAAATAAATTTGGATTCTTTGGCTCTGTAGGGCTTCATTTTACAAATATGTCCTTATTTCATGTAACGGCTTTTTGGAATTGTGGGAGCTTTTTTAAAAAGTTGAAATATAATTCACATACCATAAAATTCATCCTCTTAAAATGTACAATTCAGTGGCTTTTATTATAGTCATAGCTGTACAACCATAACCACTATCTTAATTCCAGAACATTCTCATTATTCCAAAAAAAAAACCCCTGCACCATTTAGTGGTCACTCTTCATTCCTCCATTCCTTCATCCCTAGCAACCACTAATCCATTTTCGTTCTCTATGGATTTACCTATTCTGGACATTTCATACAAATGTAATCATGGGATATGATTATATTATAAGCCCTTTGTGTCTGGCTTCTTTTATTGTGCTTAAAATTTTTTAAGGTTCATCCATGGCGTAGCATGAGTCAGTGGTTAATTTGTTTTTATGGATGAATAATAGTCCATTTTATGGATATGCCACATTTTGTTTACCCATCATCCGTTGTTTGGCTTTTGGGTTGTTTCCACTTTTTCGTCGTTATGAATAATGCCTTGATTATGATAAATTGAATACCAAATGAATTATAGGTGCGTGTCTATTTTTGCAAAAAGTCTTAGGGAGCTTTAGTTATCCTTCACTTTAGGCAGAAATTGCCTAATAATATTTTGTTGATGTCATTTGTATAATTTTGTGAATAAGACTCTTTGAAATGTGAAAATAAAGGAGTACATTGAAAATAGAAAATTTTAGACTAAGTGGCATTTCCATTTTCTATTTCTTGGTCTTCCTGTCTATCTTATAGCATGTTTATTAAATTTGAAGAACTTGGATTTCCATTTGGTTTTCTCTTTCTTTTTTTTTTTTTTTTTTTTTTTTTTTTAAATTTTTTTTTTCAACGTTTATTTATTTTTGGGACAGAGAGAGACAGAGCATGAACGGGGGAGGGGCAGAAAGAGAGGGAGACACAGAATCGGAAACAGGCTCCAGGCTCCGAGCCATCAGCCCAGAGCCCGACGCGGGGCTCGAACTCACGGACCGCGAGATCGTGACCTGGCTGAAGTCGGACGCTTACCGACTGCGCCACCCAGGCGCCCCTGGTTTTCTCTTTCAATGTAATTAGTAGTTCCTTGATGATGCTCCGTGTCCAATATTTTTGATGATCTTCACTTGTTTCCATGAATATTTTTAATGATATAGGAAATATTATAGTGTTTGACATTGTAAGCTTTAGAAAGATAATTTTCATTCTGCATATAGGTAATGAGTGCCAAGTATGGATGGGCAAGCTAGAGTAGATGATTAGCTAACTATGAGGAGCTGATTGACACAATACTATAGCATGTACCCGTTCCTAAAAACATGGATTAAATAAAGTCTCCTGTATCTTTTATTCATTTGGAATTTATCCTGGGTACCGTGTGAGGTATAGATCCAACTTTATTTTACGTGACAGGTATGTGGTTGCTCTAGTCTCATTTATTGAATAATTTATTTTTTTTTGCAGTGTTTGGCATTTATGTCTGTATCAGGTTAGCAGACAATGGTCCATTGACCTGCTAATTGTCTTTAGAAATAAAGTTTTATTGGAACACAGCCATGTTCCTTCATTTACATAATGTCTTCGGCTTCTTTTGCACTAAAACATCAGAATTGGTTAGTGCCCATATTGACAATATGACAGTGCCTATATTGCCTGTAAGCTTAAAATATTCATTACCTGTCCCTTTAACAAAAAGTTCACTAAGTTTTCATGTATAGCATATGTTAAATGTTTGCATGTGTATATATTTGTGTAGATTTCTTATTTGCTTATTCATTTCTGTTATCTTTTAAGTTCCATTACCTCACTGTTGTATTTATTTTAGCTTTTGAACATCTAAAAAGACTATTCTCCCCCATTTAATATGTCTGACCTTGCTTATTTGTTTCCCTGTGTGGACTTGAGAATCTGTTTACTAGATGAAAAACAAAATTCTGTTGGGATGTTATTGGGATTACTTTTATATTTACAGATTAGCCCCTAAAGACTCCCCAAAAAACTATTAGATTTGATAGGGGTGCCTGCCTGCTCAGTCAATGGAGCCTGTGACTTTTGATCTCAGGGGTTGTAAGTTTGGGCCTCATGATGGGTGTAGAGATTACTTAAAAGTAAAATCTAAAAAAAAAAAAACAAACACCAAAACTATTAGAACTAATAAATGAATTCAGTAAAGTTGCAGGATACAAAATCAGTTTGCAGAAGTCTGTTGCAATTCTATACACTAATAAGGAAGCAGCAGAAAGAGAAATTAAGAAAATAATCCCATTTACAATGGCACCAAAAATAATAAAATACCTAGGAATAAACCTAACCAAAGAGGTGAAATATCTGCACTCTGAAAACTATAAAACACTGATGAAAGAAATTGAAGACAACACAAAGAAATGGAAAGACATTCCATGCTCATGGACAGGAAGAAGAAATATTGTTAAAATGTCCATACTACCTAAAGCAATCTACAGTTTTAAATGCAATCCTTATCAAAATACCAATAGCATTTTTCACATGACTAAAACAGGCAATTGTAAAATTTGTATGGAACCATGGAAGTCGTCCGATAGTCACAGCAACCTTAAAAAGGAAAAGTAAAGCTGGAGGTATCACAGTCCCAGATATCAAAATATACTATAAAGCTGTAGTAACCAATACAGCATGGTACTGGCACAAAAACAGACCTGTAGATCAAATAGAACAGAATGGAAAGCCCAGAAATAAACACATAATTATATGGTCAGTTAATCTTTGACAAAGGAGGCAAGAATGTGCAGTGGGGAAAAAACTCTCTTCAACAAGTGGTGTTAGGAAAACTGGACAGCATCATGCAAAAGAATGGAACTGGACCCTTTATACACCATACTCCCAAAATGGATCAAGGACCTAAATGTGAGAACTGAAACCATAAATATCCCAGAAAAGGACACAGGCAATAATTTCTCAGACATCACTCTTAGCAACATCCTTCAAGATAGGTCTCCTGAGGCAGGGGAAACAAAAGCAAAAATAAACTTCTGGGGCTACATCGAAATGAAAAGTTGCTGCACAGCACAGCAAAGGAAATAACACAGGAGAATGAAAAGACAGCCTGCAGAATGGGAGAAGATCTTTCCAAATGACATATTTGGTGAAGGGTTGTAGTATATAAAATATCTAAAGAACTGATACAACTCAACACGGAAAAAACATGATCCAATTTACAGTGGGCAGAAGACATGAACCGACATTTCTCCAAAGAAGATGTCCAGATGGACAACAGACACATAAAAAGATGATCAACATCAGTCATCATTAAGGAAATGCAAATCAAAACCACAGTGAGGTACCACCTCATACCAGTCAGAGTGGCTAAAATCCAGAAACAACCAATTTTGGCAAGGATGTGGAGAAAGGGCAACTCTCTTGCACTGTTGGTGGGAATGCAAACTGATGCAAACTGTGGAAACAGAATGGAGTTATTCAAAAAATTAAAAATAGAACTACCTTATGATCTAGTAATCACACTACTGGGTATTTACCCAGAGGCTATTAAAACACTAATTGGAAGCAATATATGCACCCCTGTGTTTATTGCAGCATTATTTACAATAGCCAAACTATGGATAAGCAGCCCAAGTGAATCTATACATTCAACTGTCGTATGCCTGAAACTGATTTAACACTGTATGTTCACTACCCTGGAATTAGAATTTTTAAAAATGTCAAAACAAAACAAAACCTTTACATGTTAGCTTATGGAGAATTGACTGTTGTTTTTCTTCTGTCCAACATATTATTATTGTGTAATATGTACAACTGTAGGATTTTGTTCAAACCAGTTAGCATGTATATATTCTCCATACAGTTCTTAGTACTAACATAGGAAAAAAATGTATATGTTTAGGAATTTTATCTTTTTTGTTGCTATTATAGATGTTGTGTTTTCTTACATTATTTCTTCTCACTAGTCGTTATAAATATGAAAGATATGATTTGTATTAATTTTGTACCCATCCACATCAGTAAGTTCGTAATAACTCTAGAGTTAATTATCTTGAGTTTTCTGGAATCTGCCTCTTTGTTAGGGCCCAGGCTGAAAGCCTTGCCTGATCGCTGCCCAACAAAAATGTATCTTTCCTCCTCTAAGTCTTGTGATGCTTTACATGTAGTGTTCTTATACTTCTTAAGTACCTTCTAAGTACCTTATCTTCTATTTCTTCTGAGTTTTTATTTTAACAACAGTTTAGGTGCTGAGTTCGTTGTGCATAAATTCCATGGATATGTCTTTTGTAACACCACTCGGTCTAGTTCTTTGCATGGAATGAATGTGCTGAATAAATGGCTGTGAAAAGATTCTGTGAGGCAAAGAAGGTTAAAATAGTTGGGAGACATTTAGCATTGGGGAATATCTGTGGAGAATTGTAGGGTCCATATTATAAAGCTTATGCTTTAAAAGAATGTTATTGCAAGGCTGAATGAATTAGTGCTGCATATAGAATGTCAGTAAGAGGAAGAAATCTTCAAAACTTGTTAAGGAATAGCTAATGCTGCTTAGTTGATAGATGTTCTTTGTTGTGGGCACATACCTTCTGTATTATTTAGCTGAATGACATTAGTGTGAGAGTTCTCTTTCTGACTCTGGCCAGACAAATCTGAACTGGGACCTTCAAGTCTAGTCACCCTTTGTAAAGTACTCCTTTTGGACCCCATACTTACTGTGTAAGGCATTCTCTACTATTTTAGTCATTTAAATTCAGACAGATGATCACTGTGGCCTCTTGTGCTTGTTTTCTCTGGCCTCTTCTTTCTCATAGGTATAGAAGAAACTGAAACCAGAAAATGTGAGAAACATTTTGAAATATACAGGAAGAAAAAATGAGACAATAGTATCCTAGTGTCAATGTATCCATTATCCAGATTAACAGTTGCTAAGGTTTTGCCTTGTTGTTTTTATTAACTTGTAGGGAGAACTAAATAAAATCTTGTAGATACAGTTGATGGTCTCTTTGGACCCCTCCGTAATCCCATTCCCCCTTCTCCTTTTCTCCCCAGTGATAATAGTGTTCCTGAAGTTGGTGTATATCCTTCCTGTTCTAAGTTTCATACTTAGATCTGTGACCATAAACACCATAAGGCATCATTTAGTTTGCTATTTTATTTTATTTTATTTTATTTTATTTATTTAAAAAATATATGCAGCTGAAATTCTTTTTTTTTTAAATGTGTTATTTATTTTTGAGGGAGAGAGAGCACGTGAGAGTGAGCAAGATGGGAGGAGCAGCGGAGAGAGAGACAGAGGAAGACTCAGAATCCTAAGCAGGCTCCAGGCTCTGAGCTGTCAGCACAGAGCCTGACACGGGCTGAAACTCAAAAACCGTGAGATCATGACCTGAGCTGAAGTCAGACCCTTAACCGAATGAGCCACCCAGGTGCCCCTATTTATTTTATTTTTGAGAGACAGCGCGCTCAAGGGAGTGAGGGGTAGAGAGGGAGGGAAGGAGAGGGAATCCCACAAGGGGCAGAGAAGGGGGAGAGAGAGAGAGAAGCAGGGCTCATCCGAAGCAAGGCTTGAACTCACGAACTGTGGGATGCTGACCTGAGCTGAATTTCAATGCATAACCAACTGAGCCACCTAGGAGCCCCTTGCTTTTTTATTTAAAAAAATTTTAAGATTTTGGGGCTAAAATATATATAACATAATATTTGTCATTTGAACTATTTGTGTATATACAATTCAGTGGCATGAGTCACACTCTCTGTCTGAATTTGTCTATTCTGGTTACTGCATAGAAGTGGAATCATATGGTATATGTTCTGTGTCTGTGTTATTTCCCTTAGCGTATTGTTTAAGGGCCATCCTTGTAGCATATATCAAAATTTCATTCCTTTTATATGGCGGAGTATATTTTTATTGTGTGAATATGTCACATTTCATTTATTCATCCATTCGTCTTTTGATGACACTTGGATTGTTTTACCTTTTGGCTGCTATGAATAATGCTGTCCATACACATTGGTGTACAGATAGATATGTGTTTGAGTCCCTGCTTTCTATTCTTTGGGTATGTAGCTGAGAGTGGAATTGTTGGGTTATATGGTAATTCTGTGTTTAACTTTTTGAGGATTTGCCAAATTGTTTCCCACAGAGGCTGTATCATTTTGTTTAGTCGGTTTTTTTTTTTTTTGAGTTTATTTATTCTTGAGAGAGAGAGAGAGAGAGAGAGAGAGAGAGAGAGAGAGAGAGACAGAGTACAAGCGGGCGAGGGGCAGAGAGAGAGGGAGACACAGAATCCGAAGCAGGCTCCAGGCTCCAGGCTCCGAGCTGTCAGCACAGAGCCCAAAGTGGGGCTCAAACTCACGAACTGTGATATAATGACCTGAACCGAAATTGGGTGCTTAACTGACTGAGTCACCCAGGTGCTCCAGTATGTTTTTAAAACTTCATATAAATGATATCATTTTGCACCTATACTCACTTGCTTTTTTACTGATCTTTTTTATACATTTATCAATGTTGATCCATATAGCTGTAGTTTGTTGTAGTTGCTGCATAGTATTTTACTGTATACATACTATTTTATTCATGTATCCCTTAGTGATGGGCACTTAGGTTGTACCTCCCACCCCTGTTTAAAAACAGTCCTGTAGTGAATATTATAAATGACTTCTTGCGCGTATGTGTGAGTCTTTAGGGTGCATATCCAGAAGTAGAATTGGAGCATAAAACACATCTTTCCAACTTTACTAACTATTGCAAAATTGTTCTCACACCAGCAGAGTGTGGGAGTTTCCATTTTCCTTATTCTTTGGATGCTTGTTATTATCTGATGGGTGTGAAAATGGTGTCTTACTGTTTCATCTTGCATTTCCTTGGCAGCTAGTGAGGTTACCTTCTTTTGTTAAGTGATCTTTCAGTTTGCATTATGTGTGAATAACCTTTTCATAGCCTCTACCAATTTCTCTCTGGGATCATTTTATCTTTCTAATTCGATTTTAGGATTTATTTAAAATATGCTTAGAATACTAACCCTTTGTTTTATTCTGAAGATCTCCTAATCTTTGTCTTTATGGTATGTTTTTAATATAAAACTATGATGTCCAGTAAAGCAGTCACTAATATAAATTAAATATAGTTTCAATTTAGTTAAAGTTAAATGGGATTATACATTCAGTTCCTCAGTAGCCTCATGGGACTAGTAGTGGCTACTGTATTCACTGTGATGACATAAGACGTTTTCATTATTACTTTTTAAAAACATTTTTTAATGTTTATTTATTTTTATTTATTTTTGAGAGAGACAGAGTACAAGTCGGGGAGGGGCAGAGAGAGAGGGAGACACAGAATCCAAAGCAGGCTCCAGGCTTTGAGCTGTCAGTACAGAGCTCGATGGATGCAGGGCTCGAGCTCACAAACCGCGAGATCATGATCAGAGCCCAAGTCAAACACTCAACCAGCTGAGCCACCCAGGCGCCCCCAAGACGTTTCCATTATTGTAGAAAGTTCTGTTGCATTGTTGCTGATAAAAGTTTTAACTTTATCATAATATTTCATTATCGATTGTGATTTTTTTTTAATCTTTCATGAGAAATTGTTTAGCACTGTAATGCCCCAGAGGTATCCTCTTATGTTTTCTTTTGTATTTGTTTTTCTTTTGTATTTTTTAAACGTTTTATTTAATCTCTGCACCCAGCGTAGGACTCAAACTGGTGACCGCAAGATCAAGAGTCACATGCTCTTCTGACTGAGCCAGCAGGGGCCCTCCTGTTAGGTCTTCTTTTAAACATTTTGCTTTTCTTAATCGGTCTAAGAATCCATCTAGAATTTAATGATATGAATGGTGTTGATATGAGGTCAAGACCTGACTTTATTTTCTTCTGTATGGATTTTTGTTCTAGCATTACTATTTTGATAGTTTATCTGTTCCCCCCTGAGATGTAATACCTTCTCTATCATTTGCCAAGTTTTTAAAGTATGTGTGGTTTTTTCCTGGTGGGTGTTTCCCCCTAGTATTTTAATTTTTTCCCCCTCCTTTTCTTCCATATCCTTTCTTAACCCTTTGTTCTTTCATTTTGAATTTGGGGTCGAGTTCTTGAAAAGTTTTCCTAAAAAATAAACTTGTTGGGAATTTGTTTTAAATTGCATAGAATTTACTGAATAATTGGTGGTTTTACACTGTTGAGTTTAATAATCCTTTTGTTTTAATTTTATGCCCTCTAGTAACATTTAGTCATTTTTTCCTTAAGTGATGTGCATCTTATTTTGGGGGGGGGGTGAGGCATTGTTTTCTCATTTTTTCTATTTCTACTGTTTTATTTTTATTTTTAAATTTTATTTAAATCCTAGTTAACATACGGTGTAACAATGGTTTCAGAAGTAGAATTTAGTGATTCATCTGTTACATATAATACCCAGGGGTCATCCCAACAAGTGCCCTCCTTAATGCCCATCCCCCATTTGGCCCATTCCCCCCTCCCAGCACCCCTCCACCAGTCCTCAGTTCTCTGTATTTGAGAGTCTCTTATCGTTTGTCTCTCCCTCTCTGTTTTTATCTTATTTTTGCTTCCCTTCCCCATGTTCATCTGTTTTGTCTCTTAAATTCCACATATGAGTGATACCATCTGCGTTGTTGTAAATGGCAAGATTTCATTCTTTTCATTGCTGAGTAGTATTCCAGTGTGTGTGTGTGTGTGTGTGTGTGTGTGTGTGTGTGTGTGTGTGTG
>NW_024412377.1:100800961-100875150 GCF_014898765.1 Herpailurus yagouaroundi
GTGTGTGTGTGTGTGTGTGTGTGTGTGTGTGTGTGTGTGTGTGTGTGTGTCTGTGTGTGTGTGTGTGTGTGTGCGCGCGCGCGCGCGCGCACCTTCTTTATCCATTCACCAGTCAGTGGGCATTTGGGCTCTTTCCGTCATTTGGCTATTGTTGATAGTGCTGCTGTAAACATTGGGGTGCATTTGAAAGGTGTATGTGCCCCTTTGAATCAGCATTTCTGTATCCTTGGCTAAATACCTAGTAGTGCACTTGCTGGGTCATAGGGTAGTTTTATTTTTAATTTTTTGAAGAACCCCCATGCTGTTTTCCAGAGTGGCTGCCCCACTTTGCATTCCCACCAGCAGTGCAAAAGGATTCCCCTTCTGCCACATCCTCGCCAACATCTCTTGTTTCCTGAGTTGTTAATATTAAGCCATTTAACAGGTGTGACATGGTAGCTCATTGTGGTTTTGATATGTATTTCTCTGATGGTGTTGAGCATTTTTTCCTGTGTCTCTTAGTCATCTGGATGTCTTCTTTGGAGAAGTGTCTGTTGATGTCTTTTGCCCATTTCTTCACTGGATTATTTGGTTTTTTTGGGTGAGGAGTTTGATAAGTTCGTTATAGATTTTGGATACTAGCCTTGTATTCTGATAAGCCATTTGCAGATATCTTCTCCCATTCCATAGGCTGCCTTTTATTTCTGTTGATTGTTTCCTTGGCTGTGCAGAAGCTTTTTATCTTGATGAGGTCCCAGTAGTTCATTTTTGCTTTTGTTTCCCTTACTTCTGGAGACATGTCTAGTAAGAAGTTTCTGTGGACGAATGAAAGAGGAGAGATCACAACCAACACTGCAGAAATAAATACAATAATAAGAGAATATTATAAGCAATTATATGCCAACAATTCGGGCAGTCTGGAAGAAACGAACAAATTCCTAGAAACTTACAAACTACCAAAACTGAAACAGGAGGAAGTAGAAAATTTTAACAGACCCATAAGTAGTAAAGAAGTGGAATCATTAATCAGAATTCTCCCAACAAGCCAGAGTCCAGAGCTGGATGGCTTCCCAAGGGAGTTCTACCAAACATGCAAAGAAGAGTTAATACCTATTGTTTTGAAGCTGTTCCAAAAAATAGAAATGGAAAGGAAAATTTCCAAACTCATTCTATGAGGCCAGCATTCTCTTAATTCCAAAACCAAAGACCCCACTAAAAAGGAGAATTACAGACCAGTTTCCCTGATGAAAATGCATGCAAGAATTCTCAACAAGATACTAGCAAATCAAATTCAACAATACATTAAAAGAATGATTCACCACAATCCAGTGGAATTTATTCTTGGGCTGCAGGGCTGGTTCAATATCTGCACATCAACCAATGTGATATATCACATTAACGAAAAAAACTGATAAGTACCAGATGATCCTCTCCATAGATTCAGAAAAAGCATTTGACAAATTATAGCATCCTTTTTTGATAAAAGCCATCAAAGTAGGGACAGAAGGAACATACCTCGAGATCATAAAGGCCATAGACAAAAGACCCACAGCTAATATCCTCAATAGGGAAAAATTGAGATCTTTCCCTCTAAGGCCAGGAACACGACAGGGGTGTCCACTCTCACCATTGTTTTTCAGCATAGTGTTGGAAATCCTAGCCTTAGCAATCAGAAAACAAAAAGAAATAAAAGGCATCCAGATCAGCAAGGAAGAAGTCAAAACTTTCACTCTTCTAGATGACATGATACTCTATATGGAGAACATGAAAGACTCCATCAAAAGACTGCTAGAACTGATACATGAATTCAGCAAAGTTGCAGGATATAAAATCATTGTACAGAAATTGGTTGCATTTCTATACACCAATAATGAAAGCAGCAGAAAGAGAAATCAAGGAATCCATCCCAGTTACAATTGCACGAAAAACCACGAGATACCTAGGAATGAACCTAACCAAAGAGGTACAAGATCTTTATGCTGAAAACTATAGAAAGCTCATGAAAGAAATAGAAGACCCAAAGAAATGGAAAAACATTCCATACTCATGGATTTGGAAGAACAAATATTGTTAAGGTGTTTATACTACCCAAAGCAATCAACACATTCAATGCAATTCCTATCAAAATAACGCCAGCATTCTTCACAGAGCTAGAACAAACCATTCTAAAACCAGAAAAGACTCAAACAGCCAAAGTAATGTTGAAAAACAAAACCAAAGCTGGAGGCATTATAATTCTGGGCTTCAAGATGTATTACAAAGCTGCCGTCATCAAGACAGTATGGTACTGCCACAAAAACAGGCACACAGATCAATGGAGCAGAATCGAGAACCCAGAAATGGACTCATAAACCTATGACCAACTAATCTTTGATGAAGCAGGAAGGAATATCCAATGGGAAAAAAGAGTTTCTCTGGCAAGAGTTTCTTTAGCAACTTTCCCAGTTGGGAAAACTGGACAGCGACATACAGCAGAATGAACTTGAACCACTCTCTCACAGCATACACAAAAATAAACTCAAAATGAATGAAAGACCTAAATGTAAGACAGGAAGCCATCAAAATACTATTGGAGAAAGCAGGCAAAAACCTCTTTGACCTTGGCTGTAGCAACTTCTTACTAGAAACGCATCTTTTTTTTTTCTTTAGAAACGTATCTTTTATCAGGATTTTTATTTTTTATCATGTTAAAGTTTTCGTAAATGAGACTGCTGTGTGATTTTCTTGAGTTGCCTTAGCATTTTTAAGTGAGTGTAGCAGCTTTCTCTTCTTTCTTTTTCCAAAACAATTGATATCAGGGATTTCTAGAAAATTCTAAATGTATTTTTCAGCTTGCAAGCAGTACTTTGAAAAGTATCCAGGAGATCATGAACTCCTCTGGGAAGTTGAAGGTGTTGGACACTGGTACCAGCGAATACCAGTCACCAGAGCATTACAGAGAGAAACGCTTAAAATTACTGGTAAGAACTACAGGTTTTCAGTTTGAACACATGTCCAGCTTAAAAAAGTGCCTATTGATGGTTGTGTCTTACAGTCCAGAGTTATGGTATATTGTAATGCGACCTCTCTAGTAACAGACCCTCTTTTCTAAAGTTTGAATTTTTGTTATGTATTAACATTTGGGTTACTAATAATAAGAGGACCTAGAATAATAGCCCATAAGAATCTAGCATTCTGGCAGGTATTGGTAGTTAAGAAGTAAACCCAGATATCAGCATAGAATAGGCATCAAGGGATCAAAGGGTAATTCCCAATCTCATAGTCCTCCTAATAGTCACTTTCCTCATAGTCACTTTCCTCATAGTCACTAAATACAGGTAACTAATACTTTTTGTGATTTCAAGGTTTCATTGCAAGTTACTGATGAAGGAGCTGTTCCACACCTAGATTTTCAACACCCTCTGTTCAGGATGCTCTTCAGGGCTTTTGTGAAAATCAGTACAACCATTGCTACAGTTAAAACCAAATACTGATTAGGTTACAATTTTTAAAATTCTTCTATACACAGCAGTTTCTCAAAATGAAGCCAAAAGACCCATGTCTGGAGAATATGGTCTTGCATCTGTTCCAGAATATGAAGCAGAAACTGAAGACAATCAGTCTAGTGAGATGCAGCTAACTGTAGGTACACTGTATGTTTATTGTAGGAAATGATTTTTCTGTTTCTTTAAACTAGATGCAGCTAATATTTGATTTTGTAAATGTTACAGTTCATTCACCAAACTTACGTAATTTTTACTGTGCTTGTTTTTTTGGTATTTCCTGTTAATTGGTTACTAAGGACTTAATTTTCCTTGAAGAATAATTTGGAATACACACACAATAATACAAAGTAAAATAAAAATTTGTAATTCCACTACCCTAGATACAGCAACTGTGAACACTTTTGTATTTGTATTTCATATATATTACAAAACATGTATTTGTGTACATTTTTGTTTTCTGTTGTGCTGCTTCTGTTTTTCTCCATTAACATGGTATTGCAAGTATTTCCCATGGCATTACTGTTTAAAACATGATTGTTCAGTAGCAGCATACTATTCTAGTATATGGAAATATTATTGTTTATTTCTTTAACGTATTATATACTTAAGTTTTTTACATACATGAGTGGCCCAGCAGTGAACACCTTTATACATGTATCTTTTTGCCTATGTAATGCTTTCCTTGCAGGGATAAATTTTTAGAAGTGATACTAGTTGTAGGTCAAAGGTTATGAAGTTACTTTGGGAAGTTTGAGGCATGGATGAATTTTTAGAAGTGATATTAGTTGTAGGTTAAAGGTTGTGAAGTTATTGTGGGAAGTTTGAGGCTATATATGCTACGTCTTTGTGGAATGTAGTGCACTTTGCAAATACTAGGTAACCTTTTAGGGACAAGTGCTTTGGGGAATTATTTGTGCCCCGTATTCCTGCCTTAATTAGCATGAGTGTTGACCGAACATTTTTGAAACATTTTTTGTTGTTTATATACTTATTTTGAGATAGAGGGAGAGCATGTGCTCAAGCGGGGAGGGACAGAGAGAGGGAGAGAATCCCAAACACGTTTCGTGTGGTCAGCGTGGGGCTCAGTCTCACAAACCATGAGACCACGACCTGAGCCGAGATCAGGAGTTGGATGCTTAACTGACTAAGCCACCTAGGTGCCCTGAAACATTTTTAAAGATAACATAAATAATATAATTACATATAAGGAGTTTTAATTTTTTCTACATTTGGAACTTCAAACTTCATGATAAGCCTGGGTTCGATTATATTGTGGTCCAGATTTCTCAGATATACTCAGATTTATGTACTGTTTTTCAGACATAAAACCAGTCAGTGAATGTAGAAAAAATCTCTTCCTATACAATGATTTATTTTAATAATAAGCCAAATACTTATAAATGTATGTATACATTTTATGTCTGTTTTTCAGACATAAAACCAGTCAGTGAATGTAGAAAAAAGTCTCTTCCTATACGATGATTTACTTTAATAATAAGCCAAATACTTATAAATGGGTTGTGTAAATGAGAATATATATTAAACCATATCATAAGGTTGGCAGCATAAATGGGATTTTCTTTGGTTTTAGAAATTCTTACTCAGATTACATTAAGATTTTAATTAGTTCAAGGAAAATATTTCTCACATTAAACTATTTTTAATCTCTCTTTTTATCAGTAACCACATGGGAAAGTGGTCTTGTTTGTTTATTTGATCTACATTTTTTTAGCTTTATGGAGGTATAATTGACAAAAATTGTCCACATTTTGACAAGTTGTACACTTGGTGTTTTGATATACACTGTGAAGTGATCAATACATGATTTATTCTTTAGGTGGTGATGGTATTTCTACTTGGTTTTTCCTATTTTGGGACATAAAACATTACATGTATTTCTCTTACACTTTTTGTATCTTTTATTTATTGATCTTTATTTGTGTCTTTACCTTGTCTAGTTGAACTGCAGGTTTCTTGAAGACTGGATTTTTGTCTAGTCATCTGTCACAGTTTACCCTTGTTTGTGTCCTATCAATAGGCCTTAAAGTCTCTGTGCCTATGTTGTTGTAGGGTTTCAGCAAGTGTGTGATAAAAAATGAACAGTAGTTGGTCTAATAAAGTAGATGCTGTGGCAAGCACCAGATGTACAAAAATATGGTTCTTACAAGCATGGGAGGAAGTAGATGGTCCGTTATTGGAAACTGTTAAATAAGGAAATAAACTACAGGATTACAGTTGCCTTAATAGGGCATATAGCAAATGATTGAAGGTACATAGCAGAGTATGACTGATTCTGCCCAAGTCTTGGAATAGGTAAAGTAGCAACCAAGCTGACTTGGAAAGGGTAGGTGGGAGTTTTGTGCCAAAGGTTAGAGCTTTCTAAAGGCGAGCATGTAAAAAGGAGAGGCGTGAAAGAAAATGGCCTATTTGGTATGTAAGAGGCATTCGGTTTCGAAGAGGTTGAGAGTTTGTATTCTAGGCAGTGATAAACCATTAAATGTTTTTTGTTTGTTTTTGTTTTTAAAGTAAGAGAGTGGGCACAATTTATGATTTGGAAGCTTTTCTTTCATTAGATTGGAGGGAGTTACAGAGCATGTGGTTAGAATGAGGGATACCAGAGATGAGGCTATTGGACTAGTTCTCATTCAAGATGATAAAGGCATGAACTAAAGCTTTGGTAATACAAAGGAGGGGACAGTTTTGAGAGATTCGTTAGAGTCAGAATTGACAGGCTTTGTGGTTCGCTGAATGAGGGTTAGGAAGTCATTACCTACCCCCTCAGGTTTTTGGCTAGAATGGCTGACTGAATTGTTATTGCCATTAACCAAGATAGAGAATAATGTTGGGAAAAGGTAAGAGTTCAGTTTGGGACAGGTTAATTCTGAAGTTGGTTGGACATACGTATTTTATGTATGTAAACTACATACGTAGTTGAGGACAGAACACTAAGAAACCCCTGTGTGTCGCATTGGAACATACTAGATGGCTTGGTAAGTGCTCAGCCTCATAACCTGAGGCTATGACGTAACCTTTTAATTTCTTAAGTAGGTATCCTTAATTGATGAATAGTACAAAAAGTACTACTTGAAAAATGTTTCAAAAGGTTTTTGACACGGAGTGAAGTAGATTCATAGGGAGAAAAACTGATCTAAAAGTTTTGCCTTTAATCTGTATCTCTGTTTTAGATTGACTCTCTAAAAGATGCCTTTGCAAGTACTTCTGAAGGTAAGAAATTCAGCTGATTTACCAGTATGTGAGACACAAGAATTTAGGGGGGAGGGATGTCCCTTAGAGTAAATGAAGACTTACCTAAGATCTAGAGGTGAGGTTTGTTTTTTTTTTTTTTTTGTTTTGTTTTGTTTTTTATTGTCCAGTTAGCCAACATACTGTGTAGTCTTGGCTTTAGTAGATTCCCATGATTCATCACTTACATACAACATCCACTGATCATCCTAACAAGAGCCCTCCTCAATGCCTTTCACCCATTTCCCCGTCTCCTCCAATCCCCCCATTAACCCTTAGTTTGTTCTCTGTATTTAAGAGTCACTTATGGTTTGCCTCCCTTTCTGTTTGTATCTTATTTTTTCTTCTCTTCCCCTATGGTCATCTGTTAAACTTAGAGCTGAGTTCTAATGCCACCACTACCACTGGTCTTGCTGTGTGAACAAAGCAAGCTATCACACCACCCTTTACTCATTTCCTTACCAGTAAAATCGGGAGACTGATACCTACCTTATTTATTTCCCAAGATCATTGGGAGAGAATATAAATGAAAATGCAAAATACATTGCACAGCCCAGAGCAATATAGGAATGTGAGGAATGAATAACGCAAAGTTATTTCATAATTTAGAAAAAGACATTGGCATTGTTTCTTAGCCTGATAGGAGAGAAAGAAATGTGTAATTGGGGGGGGAATATATGTAAGCTAGCATAGTTCTTAAATTTCTGTGTAGTGTAACAGGTAATCCTTTCAAGACATAATGAATTAACTGTAGTTTTGCTGGTTTTTTTCCTCAGGTCATGATAAAACACCGGTTTCCACTCGTACTCGAAGTAGTCATCTAAAGCGGCCAAAGATTGGAAAACGATTTCAGGATTCTGAATTTAGTAGTTCGCAAGGGGAAGATGAAAAGACTCCCCAGACTTCACCTACAGCTTCAATAAACAAGTACTGTTTATTTTACTCTCATTGTTTGGTTATTCTTATTTCCATGTAATTAGTATTTAGTATTCAAGGTGGAGTCTATTATTACCTTGTTTGCGTACACATAACCTTGGTGTAAGAGTCTGTATTTGAATTCTTCTAAGGATTACTGATCACAGTTACCAGTGGTGTCACTTTGACATGTTACAGTGAGAAGTTGATAGTAAGAGAGTAAAATAGGCCACACATAACGTGTGAAAATCCAAGAGAATTTTCTAGTGATTATATTATCACAAATGAGTCGTTATCACCAGCTCTGCCAGTAGCTGTAGTTTTTTGTTTGTTTTGTTTTGTGTTTAAAGTAGGCTCCACAGCCAGTGTGGAGCCCAGCATGGGGTTTGAACTCAAGATGATGAGATCAAGAGTAGGAAGCTTAACCAGCTGAGCCACCAGGTGCCCCAGTAGCTGTAGTTTTTAGTAATGCTGAGGTTTAGTTTTTTAAAAACCTTAAGTTTTATTTTATAACTGATTTATTTTACTGGGTTATTGGATGTAACACAAGTTAGCGATAACCATAAGTGGTTAAGTTCAGTCAGCCCCTCTAGGAACTTAATAGCCAGCTGAATCAACAGAACCCTCGGGTTAAAACTTTATCCTTTATCTTCCTTGGAATCATAAAGCAATATTTCAAATTTTTAGTAAAACTAGATTTTTGTCTTACTAGTTCTACCTGCTGTTACAGAGTTAACCATTCATAATTTTGCCTTTTCATCTGTGAAATTATTTTACTCGAGTAGAAAATTCTGTACCTCTGCTGATTTCATTATGTAAATAATTTTAAATTGGAATAGTTGAGTAATTATGTAAATGGTTTATTTTTGTGAAAAATTTATGTTAAAGGCATATATAACTAAATATTTGAGGCTAGTAATTTGTGAAAAGGTAAGAGGTTAGATTAATTACAGTTTTCTTAGCAGTATTTTGATGTAATACTTTTTTTTAGAAGGGAACATAGCCTTGCATTTTAAATTGAACATCCCAGAATTATTGTGGAATTTTGCTTTTCTTTTTTTTTTTTAACGTGCTAGTCAATTTTACTGATTTTGAAGATACTGCAGTTTTTATATACCTCAGTGATTTTTCAACATTTTGCAGCTGTTTGGCTTTGCAGCACAGCAGTTCATACACTATTCTGTACAGAATTACCAGCAAGACTGATGTATTAATAGAAGGCACCATCACGCTTATTACATTACCAGAGAACAAAAACACAGTAAAGACCATTTTCACTGTACACAGTTTAAAGAGAGGAGAAAGGGGACGAGTAATGTGTTGGGCAGCCAGCCATCCCTGTACTGAAAAGGGGTAGGTGGAAAAATCTTAGATATGGAGCTACTGAATCTGGTCTGCTGTTCAAGACGATAGCATTTAAAGTTCTTCTTTCTGTTATTTGGTTCATAACTATATTCCTTCTGGAATGTACTTGTAGTCTTGCTAAGGTTTATGTGTACACACGCTGGTCACAGCAAGCAGATAAAATGCCCTCATCATTTCACAGACTATTCTCTCCTGGAAAAAGAGAGGAAAGATTTTTTTCCCCCTGTTGCCTCCTGTTGCAGATGTCCGTGTTAATGAAGTCAGAGTGAGCATCAGTGCCTTTTGATGAGTGCATAACAAGTTTCTGTTCGGTTGTATTTTTGGGGGGAGCCAAGAAAAAACACAAGATTCTCCAGTTGCACAAATTGCATTGTTTGTGTTTCCAACATTAATAGGCAGAAACAGTAACACTTAAAATGTGCAGCAGAGGATTTGTTTTGACTCAGAGGACCTGAATTCAGTTGGGCATGTCCTGTTAAGTTCATTTTGTTGTAGATAGTTTAAGATACGGTCATTTCTCAGCCCTTAATTCTCCAAGTCTAGATTTATAAATTAACAGTGTGAATCCTATTATGGAATTGGGGAAATAATGTCCACCTCAATTTAACTGATAGAGGATGCTTTTCACATCAAAAAATGATCAAAAAGGCCGTCACATTCCAAAGCCAAAGAAAAAGAAAAATTAACAAGAATGCAAACATGATGCATAACGTACCACTGCTGAGACTGGCAACGGGAGCTTCCATGACGTTGTCCTGTGAAGCAGCTTTCCGTTTGCCCAGTTCCTCCTCCAGAGCCTCGTTTCTGTGCCGTGCCACCTCTTGGAGGAGGTCCTCTTCCAACTTGGTCATGCATCATTCCACCACCCACTATTCCATGTGGACCACCAGGACCTCGATCATTGCACCTAATATCCCTGCGATCGTAACCGCCACCTCTGGTTTCTTGCTCTCTTGCAGCTCTTGTTTTTTTTCTCTTCCACATTTAAACGTACTTCCCCTCAAAACATAATTGGTTTTGCAATTACGATTCTCTGAACTGGTTCAGAGTCATCAAAACCCACAAAGTTTGGAAGCTTTCTCCCAAAACCCTTGGTATTGATGCGCAGTTCCACAGCGTTTACAAAACTCATGAAGAACTTTAAGTTCATTTTCATCAATATCATGTGGGAGGTTATCAACAAAAATTTGATGACTGTGTGGATAGCAAATTATTCTACAGTTGTCAGATTCACTCTGTTCAGCATCTCTTCTGCCTGGTCTTGGTCTTCTAGGAGGGAGACCAGGGTTGTACCTCTAGGGTTCATGCACGCAACGTGGCTGAGACTGACCTTCTGGTTTAGCTTCAACCCGTGGCTTTGATGGTTCCTGTGGCAGAGACACAGGTTCAGCAAGGAGGAGGAGAAGTAGACTTCTCCTCTAATTCTTCTAAGTTCTTCTCTTGCACTTGTGGCTTTAGTTCTTCAGTCTTTGTTTGAGATTCTGGCTCAAGTTCATGAGAGGACTCTTCCAAAGGCTCCTCTCTGCCATTAGCCACGGGCTGAGCTTCATAGTAACCGCTATCAGCATTTTCTTGCACAGGTTCTGGGGATGGTTGCCTTTCTTCTGGTTTCTCTTTTTACCTCATCTCCTGATCCTTCATTGAGTTCTGATTCAGAATCACCAAATAGTTCATCTGTATAACGAAACACATCATTGTGAACATAAACTTACTAGGAACAGATCCTTCAGGAGCCGGATCCAAGGTCTGTATAAACTTCCTCTCTGGCTGTCCTCTGTTAGATAGCCAACCCGTGACCTGGACGGCTACTCGATCTCAAGGTTGCATGAGCATCCACGTGATGAATTTTAGTGTGATACTCACTGAAGTTCAGAGATAATACTTTGTGTTGTATATCATTTTGGCCATAAGCAGCCTCCTGGGGTTTCCGCTAGCATGTACTCCAGCATGAACATAGGAAGAATTCCTTCTGTAAAACCTGCGTAAATATTCTGGAGCTTTATGCTGCAAAGTATAATACTACCTCACAAACTCCCACCGTATGAGCAGCAGACTGGGCTTCTCCATAACCATTTCTTGGCTGCACCATGTCAAATGCTCCAACCAACAGTGGCGGCAGGTGCGACGTGTGGAGGTTGACAGGAGAGTCGCTGAGGACCAGCTGCAGTGGATACTACTCACTAGCTGCCTCCTCTCTCCTACAGACCTGAAGCCTCAGAAGCTGGAGAGCCGCGAGCTCGTTTCCCTTACAACTACTTCTTCTGGGCCAAATTTTGTTTTTCATAAATGGGTAGAGAGTAAGAGAAGGATTTAGCTTACATGCTTGAGGAGATGGTGACGTTACCACTCAAACCGGAGAACAAGGTAGGAAAGAAGCTAAGGTTGTAAGAAGAGGAGACTGCCTTTGGACCAGAAGTTGTTGACTGAACACCACTTAGTTGATTCTTTAAAGTGTTACTTGATTAACAGACTCCTGAAAGTTTATATTCATCCTTAATAAAACAAGTAAGAATGTTTTTTCTTTTCTAGATTGGAGTCTACTGTACGTACATCAGAGAGCTCAGAAGAATTCCTGGAAGAAGAACCCGAACAAAGTGTGATTGAATTTGAGGACGAAAGTAGTGATAAGGATGCTCGGCCTGCACCAGAAACCCAGGCACGTCTGGAAAAGCAAGATGGTGAAAAGGTATGAGATCCTGCTTATCAAATAAAGTGAACAAAAGTAAACTAAATTTTAACTTTCTTAATCATATGTCGTTAGAAAAATATGATGATACATTTTAGAGTGGGAGTAGAAATTGTATTTAATGCTAAAAAGCATCTACCTATACTAAACAAGGTCCAGTACTAGAGTTGGGAAGAGGATAAAGTTACAAATATCATTTTATATTTCAAAGTAAATTTTTAAAAGTTTGACTTACAACAAAGATAAAATAGAGGATGCTTAGGTAATAAGATCTCTCAGTATTTTTAAAATACAAAATTTGAGAAATTAAACGTATTTAAGAAGTGACACAGATCATAGGACTGTAAGGTCTACCTTGTAGAACCAGTTACAATGCCTTAAGGTCCACAGCCCTCAGTTGTACCTGTATTTTGGCTAGAAGGATAAGATTCATCATCAAAACCAAAAATTATAGTTAGGTATATATGTATATATGTGTGTATATGTATGTATATATATGTATATATATGTGTGTATATATTTATATATATACATACATATACATATATATGTGTGTATATATTTATACATATATATATACACATATACATGTATATGTGTATATATTTATATATTTTGACTATAATTTATTACATATTCCTGGAAAAATAACTTCATTTTTTTAAACATGAGAAAACTTTATCTGGCCTGATTTCTGTAGCTCCTCAAGTATTTATCCTTATCTTTTTGATTTTTCCCTTTCTTCCTGTTCTTGTTTTTTTCTTTTTTTTTTTTTAAGTTTTATATATTTTGAGAGAGACAGAGAACTGTGCGAGTGGGGTAGGAACAGAGAGAGAGGGAGACAGCATCCCAAGCAGACTCCCCGCTGTCTGCACAGAGCCTGACGTGAGACCCAAACCCCCAAAACCATGAGATCATGATCTGAGCCAAAACCAAAAGTCGGACACTTAACCCACTTGAGACACCCAGGCACCCCCTTTTCTTTTTCTTCAGTATTTTCAACCTTTGGTTCTCTAGAGATTCCTTATTTCTTCTTTCATACATGCTTAAGTTTCTTTACAAATCTTTTACCTGTTTGCCAAGTCTAGCCAGCACCTAAATAAGTGAAACTGCATTACCATTTTTATTTTATTTTAATTTAAAAATACTTATTTTTGAGAGAAATATAGTGTGAGCAGGGAGAGGCAGAGAGAGAGGGAGACACAGAATCTGAAGCAGGCTCCAGGCTCTGAGCTTGTCAGCACAGAGCCCGATGCGGGGCTCCAACTTATCAGCCTTGAGATCATGACCTGAGCCGAAGTTGGACACTCAACCAACTTAGCCACCCAGGCGACCCACCAATTTTATTTTCTTAACTTACTCCACTTTAGTTCCTGCCTCCTCTATTTCATGAAACTATATTTTTATTTTTTATTAAAAAAAAAAGTTTATTTGAGAGAAATTGATTGGGGGAGGGATAGAGAGGAGGAGATAGTGAATACCAAGCAGGCTCTTTGCGGGGCTTGGAGCACAATGCAAAGCTCAGTGCGGGGCTTGAACCCACGAACTGTAAGATCATGACCTGAACTGAAATCGGTTGCTTAACCAACTGAGCCACCCAGGCGCCCCAGTGAAACTGTGTTTTTAAATGACATTTTCTTCTTGTGTTGTAGGACATTTGGACAGTAAAGTGTGTGTTTAAAAAGGGGATTTGTGCACATCCAGACGTTTATGAGAATATGTATTTGTGGTCTTGTTCTCTTTTAAAAACTTACGATTAGGGGCGCCTGGGTGGCTCACTTGGTTGAGCTTGCAACTCTCGATTTCAGCTCAGGTCATATAATCCCAGGATGGTGGAATCAAGCTCCATGTTGGACTCTGTGCTGAGCATGGAGCTTGCTTGGGATTCTCTCTCTCTCGCTCTCTGCCCCTCCCCCCACTCGTGATTGTTCTCTCTTTCTCTTAAAAAAAAAATATCCTTAAGATTATACTGTACGTACTTCATGTAACCAGTTTCATTTGTCCAGCAACACACTGAGCACATAGTCTTGTAGGTCACCAGTGACGCTTAGTGACTTTCCGTACCTAGATCGATTACTGTGACTTCTTCAATATTCCCTAGTCCCGTGTAATGTAGGCCTTATAACACTACTGTATTTTGGTTTCTAGGTTTTTCCTATCTCTGAAGTTTTGTTTTGCTTTATTACTTAGCTATTCTGCTTCCTTTTTTCCCCTTTATTTGTGGCCATCCTGGAAGATTCAGTTCTTGACTTTCTGCTCTTTGGTTCATGTTCTCTCCTTTGAAAATGCATCCAATCCAGTGGTTGAACTCTCATCTCTGTGGGGATGACTAGTAACTCTAGACTTTGAATATTCAGACTGTAATGCTTCAATATTGCTTGTCTCCTGAATATTTTTATGTAGACAGATGTCTTTTATCTTCTTAAATTCAACATAATCTTTATCCTTTCTTATTATTTCTGTATTGGGCCTTTTTTCCTGTAATTTTTTTTTTTTCTTAATATTCCATTCTGTTCCCAAACCGAAAACTTGAGGGACAGATTTCTCTCTTCTGCTGCTTCTCACTTTTAGTTACCAACATTCTGGTTTTTTTAAGCGTTTGCTATGTTTTTCTCATTTTTTTCTTTCAACATTTTTTCCTATCTTAGTTGATCATTTTATGAACTTTATTGTAAATACCTTCTGTGTGCAGTCTATTTTCCATATATTGTCTGGGCAGATAAATTTTTCTAAGTCCTGATTTCAGTATCCCTATGATTGTAGGGATCCTACATAATTCAGACAGATCTATTTCTGAACACTTGAGTGCATCAGTTTTCTGACAGATCTATTTCTGAACACTTGAGTGCATCAGTTTTCTAAGTTTTAAAATGGTAATCAAATGCCCTCTATTAGAATCTCACTAAGATTCATTAGAACTACTAAACATTACATAGAACTATTTTGTGTTGATAAACATTGGAAGAATTTCATAAATGGAGGGCTTGTGTCATCAGCTCACTGATATTTCCGTATTTAATGTGATGTAAGGAGCAGGATTGTTCAAAAAGTGAGCCAGAGTTGACTGGAAAGTTGACTGGAAAATGAACTCAGATTGAGGGCTGTTTTCTTCCAGCAAGAAGCTGTGTCCAAACTGAGCTTCCTCCAAGACTGGCAGTGCTTTCTCCCCTTGGTAGGGTAAACCGTAACTTCCCGCAGGCCCCAAAGATGTCAAGTGCTGACCAAGTGTTGTGTAAAGAGCTGGCATCAACTCTAGTCTCTGGTGCCTTTTTACTGAAAAGGTGCCCGTCAGGCTGGCCCTATAAAAAGGAGGAACAAGAAGGGAACAGGGTTTCTTCACTGCATCTCAGACCTGTGCCGTGTCTGCAGAGCATCCTGGTCTGTCTGCTGTCTCCATGAGAACAGGGGGAGTTTGGGTTACTTGTGCCTTCTTTTACCGACCCTGCCTGAGAAGTTTGTCTTTTCCTCAGACTAATTCCTTAACTCATGTCCTATAATGTGGTAAAACTTTATGTTGAGTCCTGGTGCATGACAGGTGGAGACTGGGAACGGACTCTCCTTGCATGACAAATAATAAGTTACCTTAAAATTGTATCCTGACTTACTTTTTTCCCCCATTCATGTAGGAATCTGAATTAGAGCCTCTGAATGGTGAGATAATGGATGATACTCTGAAGGCCTCACTTACAACTGAAGAGGAGGACTCCGCTAGTGAAGTTTTAGATGAAGAAACAAAATTGCAGTCTTTTAATTCCAGTGAAGACTCGGCAACTCTTGTTCCAGTGGTGGCAGAATCTTCAAAACCTCCTGAGACTGTTGCACAGGATAAGGTAAGAGGGAGATAATTTCTTACAGTCCACCTGTTCCAGTGTTGGTGACGTGGAAGGGGCATTGCAGTGGATATATTTTCCTCCACTTAATATATATATAGTCCTTCAGGAAAATTAATTGTATATTATCACACTACATTAGGTATTTTAAAATAATGCAATCTGTAACGTTCCATAAATTCTAATCTTTGTAACCTTATTCATACATATGTGACTTACGTTAACAAAATGAGTTTTTTTATTTTATATTTTACTTACTTTAAGTATATTTATTTTGAGAGAGAGAGAGAATGAGCAGAGTAGGGGCAGAGGGAGAGGGAGAAAGAATCCCAAGCGGGCTCTGTGCTGCCACAGCAATCCCGACATGGGGCTCATTCTCAGGAACTGAACCGTGAGATCGTGACCGGAGCCGAAATCAAGAGTCGGACACTTAACCAACTGAGGCACCCAGGTGCCCTGAAATGAGTTTTGTTTTGTAGATTTAGAGAAATGCTTAGAAAAACGGATAAAACATAGTTTACCAAATACTCGAATACCTGTTGCTTACATAGTCTATGACCATTTTAACACATTTTAATTGGGGAGAGAGATTCGATGAGTGGGGAAAACCTGATGGAATATTTTAAAAGGAGTTTCATTTTGACTTCTGAATATTCCACTTTAAGGCTAAACAACTACTGTATGGCATTATTTTATTAGTGTTTCACTAAATAAATGAATAAAATTTCCATTGCCCTTCCCTTTCATCTAGTGAAGTAATAGTCAAACTTAGTGGGATGGCCCAGTGTCACACTCCAGAGGACTCTTGCTTGTGGCTCAAGTAAGAGCAAGACACCAAGAAGTTTTAGTTCATTGATGGTTTTAAAGAAACTTCATAGGAAGTTTAAAATGTCCGAAGTACTTTTATTATGTCTTTAAAGGAGGAGTCAGATGATCACATCAGTTTTGAAAAAATTGACTTGTGTTCAGAGTATGCACACCTGATTAATGAAAGTGACTGAGTACTGAATTCTTTAAAATGCAGTTCATTGTCACTAAATATTAGTGTCTGAGAATAATTTATGTAAGAACTGTACTGCAAAGGTTTGTTCACCAGGTGTTTTATTTTTAGACCTCACATATAACTGACTCAGAAATGTTGCTAGACGAAGGCCCATCTGATGAAAAAGGGCACACTGAAGAGAAACTACCACTAGTTTCCAGAAAGAAAGCCCATTTTGGGAGTTCAGACAATGTTGGTACTGTCCCAAATGAAGAACGATCTGACAGTGGTTTTCCAAACTCTGTGATAGCTGAATTTTCTGAGGAGTCCATCTCTGAAAATTTATCGCCCAATACTACTTCTTCATTGGAAGACCAAGGTGAGGAGGGGGTACCTGAGCCCCAAGAAACATCTACAGCTCTTCCCCAGAGTTCTTTGATAGAGGTTGAACTTGAAGATGTGCCATTTGCACAGAACGCGGGACAGAAGAACCAGTCAGAGGAACAGTCTGAAGCATCTTCGGAGCAACTGGATCAGTTTACACAGTCAGCAGAGAAAACTGTGGATAGCAGCTCAGAGGAGATAGAAGTGGAGGTGCCTGTGGTCGACAGGCGGAATTTAAGAAGGAAGGCCAAAGGGCATAAAGGACCTGCTAAGAAGAAAGCGAAGCTGACATGAGTCAAGAAGAAATGCAGATGCTAGAACCCTCTTCTTTGTAACATAATTGTTGTTTTTAAAATATGGTAATAAATGGCATGGGGCACAGGGCAAAAATTCTAAAATTTTACTTTGAACTTATTTATGATGCCAGTTTTCCCTCCCCGTTAGGACCTAGGATTCACCATTCTTTTTAATTTTTCAGGCTGTTTGGTGTAAGTACAATTTTTTATTTTTATTAACCATGTTTCGATTTGGGGAAACCAGATCATACTATATTTTCTTTAACAATTGGGACACCTGACCGTTAGTATTTCAGAAAATATAAATTAAACTGAAAGTAGTAGGCTTTCCGTTACTTGTAAGGATCACAGAAATCTTTTATACTATGGATTTTAATAGTAAACTTGGTGAAGGTTCCAGAAGTTTTATCTTAAAAAATCAAAACTAATCATTTTTTAAAATGTAGGCATGTCAAAACAAAAATGTCAGTATGTGAAAATATACTTCAACTAAATGACAGCACAAATACAGAAGTTTACGGTGAAGGGTTTATGAAGGTGGTATTTTGGCCTCCTGATTCGTAGCTGTGTTTCCTCCTTTGACTTGTGTCTGAGGAAAGGTACAAAATCTGTTTCCAGTTCCATCTTTACAACATCTTACACTAACAATACTGCTAGGGACTTAACTTCGGCATGTCGGCACTCATGATTATATACGTTTCATTTGAAGCTGGGGACTATACTTTTGTCCTCATCCAATTAACATGTATACTTCAGAAGTGTGAGAACCCTTCCTAAGGCTTCTCCTTGATTCTGCCACTGCCTTTACTCTAGAGTTGTATATTCTCCCCAGCTTTTGTCCACTTCCGTAACTCAAGAGAGTGATTCCTACCAAAAGGTCTGCCTGCCTGTCTGCCAGCTTATATCCTTGGCATCCACACCTGGGTAGATTTGGACCATGCCCCCACCACCTTCGATCCAGATGACAAGAATAAATCTGCCTAGGGAGCTACAGTTAAGAGCTTATATCAAATCGGAGGCTTTGGGTGTTGCTCTGGTCTTGCTCACTCTTACTTTGTTCTTGACAGGTTACAAGCTAGTCTGTATATATACATTGTTACTGTAGCAAAGGCTTTTGCCTAGGAAAATTAAAAAAAAAAATTCTCATTATTAGGTGTGCTCAGATTTGCGCTTCTTGTGGAGAATGCTTTGAGACCATTTAGATTGTTTTTTTTTTTTTTCAACGTTTTTATTTATTTTTGGGACAGAGAGAGACAGAGCATGAACGGGCGAGGGGCAGAGAGAGAGGGAGACACAGAATCGGAAACAGGCTCCAGGCTCTGAGCCATCAGCCCAGAGCCCGACGCGGGGCTCGAACTCACGGACCGCGAGATCGTGACCTGGCTGAAGTCGGACGCTTAACCGACTGCGCCACCCAGGCGCCCCTAGATTGTTTTTAAAACAGAATTGGTCTTTACATGGAAAAAAACAAAACGTTAAGTCTTTCTGCCGTTATCTGAGGTGCTAAGGATCGATGTTGAATGCTTTATCCTAGTCTATGGTCAGGTGAGGTCATTAAATTTTATTTTGAGATACTGGCATTTTAGATCTAATAAGCTGAGTTAAATGTTTAAGCAGGTAAAATGACAGTAAATTTTGAATGCTCGTATCCCCTACATTTTCCTTCGTTACTGCTCAGAGGCAAGCCAGATGACTTTACTCCAGATGAAAAATTAAAGCACTTTGGCCATTTGTTTTCTGAACAAATGCTGATTAGTCGAAAAAATAAGTATGACTGGTACTAGTACTAGTGTATCTATCATGTTGATGCCATTTTATAGATTTTGTGAGAAACTTTACTACCACAGTTAGGGAAATAAAGATAGGAAGATTTAGTAAATTCTTAACCTTTCCATTTTTAATTTCTTACAATAGATTTAAAAACCTAACACTTAGATATTTTACTTTTTTACTTGGACTATTCATTATTCTCGGGTATAGTTTAAGAAATTTGAGCTGACAACTCTTGATAGGTGAATATATAGTTGCTGAGTTCACAAAATTATCAGTTATTCGTGTATAAGTGGGGACTAACAGTATACACTCACCTTGTTAAACTTGTTTGGTTTATTCTTAAACAGTAAGAGCATTTTCAGCAATTGCAGAACTTTTTGCTTAGCATACCAGAAAACTTTTGATACATATTATCTCTGACAGAGAATGTTATTTTGGGGTTTGTAGATGGTAGAGAAAGTGAGGTCACGTAGAAAAACCTTACTGTCATGGTTAGTAACATGTTCGTGTCCAGTAAATGAGTTCTGTACTCAGTGAGTATAGAATTGATAACAAAATTTGTCCTCAGTAAGGAATCTGAATAAAACGAATCAGATACCTAGTTTTTGCCAAGGCATTGGAAAAACTTCAGAATTAGAGAGGACTGAAATCTGATTTCAGCCAGCCAGTCTAGTTGTTGAGTGTCTAGTCACATTCTATAGTCCTTTGTGGACTGCTTTTTTCTGTTTAGAAGTTTTATTTCTGGAAAAGATTTCACTTCAGTTTGTGTAAATACGTATATATTTCCTTATGTAATATAAAACATATATATTAGCAAAATTTTAGTTCTGCTTTCAAGTTTAAATTCTCCAGTTGCTAGACATCACAGAAATATATTTAAGAATTTATTATAAAGCTCCTCTACAACTTTTAAAGGTGAGAGGATCTATTATGATTTTTTATAAAATCAAATAGCATGACAGAATGTCAGTCTTCTACTTAAAATGTCTATATTCACGGTGTTTCCATTCACTGCAGAATGAACGTGGCAAGGTAACAATTACTGGTGATCAATGGTTTGCTTTTAGCTGACCACCAGAACACTACCTAAAAGTGTTTCAGTGACTTCAGAAAATTATCTTGAAGGTTTATGATTACATCAAACTGAGTCTTGACGTAGTATCTGAATACCTGCTATTAAGTACTGCTTTACCGTTAGGGATTACCTTCTAAGGTTTGGTCACACCAGCAAACTGATACAGATCTTAATGTAAATAAAGAATTTATACTAACATTACCCATCTGTGTAATAGCATTTTAGAAATTTCTGCCTTGTATGTCCACTAGTGGCTAATCTGATGTTAGGGTGTTAGCCAGTCTTTCATGAGTGTTATTAGTTACAAATGTTAGGCTTCTGTTGGTATATTTAATATCAAGCTTTCTTTGTACATGATAGTTAATTTGCTTATTTTGGGTTCTAAAAGATAAGTGGACCTTAGTTCTGTAGTATTGTGCTTACCTTTAACCTTCCCCCCCCCCCACCTTCCAAAACATAGTCGTTCACACATTCCCCATTTCTATTAGTGGCAAAAATCAGTCGTTAAAATCTTAATTGTTAAGAAAAGTTCAGCTTCTGTCATCCTAAAGTAATTGTATCATACTGGATAGTCATTCCCAAGGAAATAGGCTTTCTTTTCCTAAGTGTGTATGTGTTCTAAAACTTCCATGTTTACAGTATTTAGAAAAGATGTTACGTTATTTAGAAGAGCAAGTCTTACTGAGGTACTCATGTTTGTTTTCTTGGTAGTTTTTTTTTTTTGTTTTTTTAAGTTTTAATAGTAGTATGTTTTGTGATCGTTTCCTGGCCTGTGTTTTGATAATTGAATTTGTTTAGACATAAAATAATTTTGTTAAAGGCACAATTAATCACATTGGTTGTACTTTCAAGACAGACTTTAAAAATAAACAATTTAAAACCATTAACGTGATTATAGATTAATGTGATATTACACCTTAAAAGCTCAGAGCTACCAACATTCACAAGAGCACTTTGACTAAGTTACAAAACCTGAAACATGATCTTTTTTATATTATTCACGTTAACTGCAAACAAATTGCTCATAAAGAGCATCAGTGCAGTGTTTTTAAAACTTTTACCTGGAATTACTTACATTTTTAACCCTGTTAAATATATGAAAGTATAAACATTTTATTGTATTTTTTTCCATATATTTTGAGTAGAAAATACAGTTCCTAGTAGATGGAAGTATACATGACTGAGAGGAAGAAAAAATGTGTAAAATACAAAACTAGAGGTGAAAAGATTTTTCTGAACTCTATTTAGTGTGCCTTCTCTCCTGTACTTTAAATACCTTATAAACAAAGGTTACCAGGGGTTAACCCTACCTTTCTTAGGATTAATGAAGAAAAAAGACTTCAGGTAAGGTCTCAGAAATGACAGTTTCCTAGCATAGGCTCTAGTTTTAAGTGTGCACGAACCTTTATGATAAAAGGTGTTTTCAACTATACTAATTTTTCCAGTAACAAAAAATCTGCATTGCTGAGTATCCACTTCTTAATGCAGATACAGACCAAGATACTTCTACAATTGCTTTTTTAAATCTTTTTTAAATGTATTTTTAAATCTTTATTTTGAGAGAGAGAGAGAGGGAGAGGGGCGGAGAGAGAAAAGACATAGGATCCCAAGCAGGCTCTGCACTGTCAGCCCAGAGTGCTGAGTAAGCTACCCAGCTCCCCTATAATTGCTTTTTAAAACATTATTCAGATTGATGAACGCCTAAATGCTCAACAGACTAAAAAATAAAGACCAATTTGTAAATAAGCCTATTTTAATGTTTCTTACAATAGAATAGTTCTCTTGAAGGCTGCAGATATGTAAGGCTGTTGGGCAGTATTTGGAGAACCACCACAGAAACGGTGTCTTCTTAACTGGTGAGTAGTCTTCAGTAATTGTCAAGAGTTACTTGTCTGAAAGTGCTGTCAAACCAGCAACACTGCATTTATGCATCCATCGTTTTCAGGATTGTTGGTAACCTGGGCATATTTTCCTGAAGAAAACAACGCGGGAAAAAGGAGAGATTAGGTAATAAAAATTAACTTTGCCCAAAATATTTCTAATGGACACTTTTAAGAAAGAAAAAAATAAACGATAGTAGGATCAATGAGATTTTACAAAATCGCTCAAAATCAAACAAGTTCTGGAGGCAATTTTTACATATTATTGATACACTTTTACAAATAGTGGTCAGCTCCATTCTGTTAGTACGTTGTATTAACAAGCCCTTGTGGATTTACCTGAGCATTGTTGCTTTTCCACACACTTTTCTTACTAGAAAATGCAGTAAGTTTTCATTAAGTTTCAAGTTAATCTAGCAACCTATTTTAAAACTGATGTCTGCCAATATGAAGTAGGAGTTAATGACTCATATAAAGACTCAATCAAGAAGGCAGAGAGTACTCTTCAATTTTGAAGAACATTAAAGCTTACCTGGACACTAAAAGCAGAAAACCACGAAAACGAGGCATGGCGTCTTTCTGTGTTTTAATTATTATTGAAATAGTGTGGCTATGTGTTTGATGTAGGTCTCCCTTCCCCCATTCCTGGGGGAATTCTAATGCCTTCCAATATGTTACTTACAATTGTAACTTTCCATCTGCTTCTTTCATAGTTTCTCTTAAAACAGCCCTAAATCTAAAAATCTAGTACACTTTATAAACTGATATCAATAATCCAAACTAAAAAGAATCACATTCATAACACTTGTGTCTACAGAAGTATTTTTTGTAAGTTTACGTCTGATTTACATCATTTTTACTTATCTAGCAATTCTGCATTAAAATTTGCTTACATACTTCCTACCAACTTAAAAATTTCAATTTTAGGGTTATAATAGCAGCATATTCAAAACTTTACTTACCCCAAATAACCTTGCCTCCTTGTGTCACAAGGCCCAACTCACTCACGTTCACTTCAATGACAGTACCTTTGGTAATAACACCCAAAGACGTATATAGTGGGGATGAGGGATTCTTTTTTACACCAAGTATCGGCAGGCAAAAGGTGGCTTTCAATTCAGGATGTGTTACATGGGCCTTTTTGAAACGTAAGCCCTAATAAGTCAAACACAAAAACGTTATGAGTCTAAAATGTTAACGATGAGCAATCATCTGCCTTTCCAATGGTCTTCCCCAACAAAAATCCTCATGGATTGACCAATGTCAAATCTTAAGGCATCAAATTAAATATTTATAAATTCTACAGACTACAAACCTGATAAATACGTGGGGGAAAAACTCCAAACACATACTCCTGGAGTTGTTACCATGGAGCTTTACCTAGCATCACACTCAGGTTTTCCTCTGTAGTTACGTACATTTACTGAGAACTTGCTATACGCCAGGCACTGTGCTGAAGTGTACAAATAGCTCATTTAAGCATTATAACCTTACAACTCCCGTTTTGTTTTGTTTTTAATAACATAAGGATTGACATGTGAAATGACTTGTTCCCCAGGTTAAATGGCATTTCTCTATATACCTTAGCTATTTTACATGATGAAAAAGGTGGGTGGACTGTCAGCTTTTCATTGATGGTAATACTGGTCAAAGACTGGAGAAAGCCCAGACATCTTTTACAGAGACCACAGTCACTCAGTCACCTAGATATGGCCTCTTGGGGTGTAGCACTTCAGAAGCCACAACACTCTGCAGTCTCTTAAATTTGATTTTTCCACGTATGGGGTAAGGGTACATTAAGTACTTAGTAATGGACTCTTTAATGAAGCTTGTAATAAACTTACACAGTTGGGAATGCCCTTTAATGCACAATAAGAGACTTATCTGTCAAGCTACAGAAAGCTTAGAACAACATGACCAGTATATTCTCTCCCTACAGAACTGATAAAGTTACCAAACTATATTAAGAGATTATGAATATGAAATCAAAATAAGAGGCATCCATGATACAATCCAGGGACGGGTCAAGGTTTTCTGTAAAGGGATAGTGAACATTTTAGGTTTTGCAGGCCATATGGTCTCTCCTGCAACTACTCAAAAGTCTGCAGGGAAACACAGCCATAGACATTATGTAAATGAAAGGGCACAGCTGTGTTTCGACAGAAATTTACAGAAACAGACTGTTTGACAACATTTTAATCCGTTAAAAATTATTCAGGTTGAGAAACGGGAACACTGCCAACCTTCCTCTGATTGTTTTTCTAAGCAGGTTAGATATCCAGTGGGGAGAGTAATTCAGTCTGTTTAAAGGGATTTTGCAAAAATACACAGCTGACCCACAAAAACAGGTTTGAATTGCACAAGTCCACTTACATGAAGACTTTTTTTTGATATTTATTTTTCCTTAATGATATTAACGTTTTTTTGTTTTTTTTTTTTTTTTTCTTTAAGTAGCCTTCATGCCTAGCACAGAGTCCAATGTGGGGCTTGAACTCAACCCTGAGATCAAGACCTGAGCTGTGATCAAGAGTCAGATGCATAATTGACTCAACCACCCAAGGGCCCCTTTTTTTCTGGTGCCCCTTTTTCTTTAGCTTTAAGAATACAGTATATGATACACTTAACATACAAAATATGTGTTAATCGACAGTTGATGCCATCAGTAAGGCTTCCAGCAACAGTCTGTTAGTTTAGTTTTTGAGGAGTCAAAAGTTGTATGGATTTTCAGCTGTGCAGGTGGTGGGCATCCCTAACCCAAGTTGTTCAAGGGTCAACCATATGTTCAATTACATCTTGGGAAAGGGGACGAGACTGTTTTTGACCATTGGTGTCAAAGGAAATTAAAGTCCCACTCTTATATTAAATTCTTTTTCCAATGATTACATACTGTTTTCAAAAGCATTAATTGCCCTAATAAATAGGATTTGCTTCTTGAAAAAAACTGTCCCTACTGAAGTTTTTGAACTGTTCTTAAATATAACAAGTGTCAGGTATATAGATTACTTGCTGAGTGAGTAAAATGACTTCATGTGGAAAATGAAGATTCTAATATGCCATCTATTTAAAAATCAGGATCCACTGACAATGTAATGAAAACTACTTTTCATCTCTTGTTTCTTATGAAGACAAGATTCTTGACAGTACAGGAAAATTCCTAAGCCATCCCTGTCAATAACTTAAAATAACAAAAACAGCCTAAAAAATGTCTTTCAAACTCTTTTCATATCAATTTCAGGAATTTCAGGAAATTCTACTTTACCCAATTTAACACAGCAACCAATATTTAATCCATCCCACTCTTGCAAGGGACTTACCATTGGCCTAATGAATCTTTCATATTTAGGTGGTTTTCGAGTAAAGCCATCTCCAACAAAGCAGACTTTTGTAACCATCCTCTTCCATGCTTTCTTCTTTCTCTTTCCTGTTCGAATAACTTTTAATACTTCTGTTTCTCCCTGGGCACGAACTTTGGGCAAAGGGACTTCCCATTTTCCCTAAAAACAGACCATCATTTAAATTTGTTAGTAAATGGCAATGAGAATGAAAAATCAAATTTTTTTCCTAAACCAACAAGATTTTGGCTCAACTGTTTCTAGAGGTCTGTACTGTCTCCTCGCAAGCCCCAAATTAATTGGAATTAATGAAGTTTCATATTATGAACACATTAAATAAAATGGTTTGCTTAAGCTAAAAATCTTAATGGCTTGTTATGGATGAAAAATGCCACCTGTAATAAGTCAGTGACTTCTTGAAACTATATGTGCTGACTACCAAATAGTTCATATGTAAAATTAGAAGACTGTTTCCACCTCTTAATATATCTATTTTTACCTCAAGTGAACTGTTAGATTTTATTACTAGTAAGACAAAATCATCACCACATACTTTGAACCTCCCTAGAATGCAAATTGTTTGAAAAAAGTGAAAGGCAGTATAAAGAATCTGACTTTGGAGCATCTGGGTGGCTCAGTCAATTAAATGTCCAACTCTTGGTTTTGGCTTAGGTCATGATCTCACAGTTTATGAGATCCAGCTGCACGTCAGGCTCTGTGCTGACAGCGAGGAGGCTGCTTGGGATTCTCGGTCTCTGCCCCTCCCCTGCTCTCTCTCAAAATAAATAAACACTGGAAAATAAGTATTTAATAACTTTTAAAAAAATACTAAAAATTTTTTTTGACTTATTACTAACACATAGGTTCTAGAAGCAGTTCTACCATTTCATAGATCTGTGAGCATGAAGAATGATTTACAACCTCCTGGACTTCAGTCTTTTTATTTGTAAAATGAGGAGAGGTTAAGTAGATAACCTCTAAAGTTTGTTTTGGTGCTCAAGTTATACCATGCTAAATGCAGATTCTTACACACCAAAAAAACAGTGTGGTTTTTAAAATCAAATTTGGAGACTCAAAATTCTTTAAATATAGATACCACATATTCTTTTGCTACCTAGATTTCTGTCAATTTATCCACAGGTGTTTAAAAACAGTACCTATATCTTTTCCTGTTTTTAGCAGAATTTAACCTAATTTGACACAAGCACAATTCAGTAATGTTAAAAATTCTGAATTTTTATTTAAGTCAAATCAATTAGAGGGTTTTTCACTATTCTACTTCTGAACAAATTTTAGCACAGTAGGGCAGCAAAAAACCAGCAGTCGTATCTTTCTCTGCAAGAGCACAACACTAGGAGGTGTCAAATGTAGGAAGTTGTTAAAACTCTGAATTTGAGATGCACTGCTAACTTTTTAAGTACTTTTTTACACTAAAGATGTGTGGTATTCTAATACATTTTTAAAAAGCTGGTAAACACTAACGTGTTCTGGTGATGAGAAAGTAAATATTTTATTAAATAATACAAAATGAAATTTACAAAGACTTTGATACCTGAATAATGGGAATAGTAGCTGGATTTCATGTATCCAATTAAACTGAAGGAAAAAAACTAAGATTAAATTTAAGTAATTCTCTCCTGAACAAAAAAGAAATAAATGCTTCAATTTTCATTACTTACTGCTTTCTCTTTTCGTTTTTGTTTAATCATATTGGAAAGTACTTTAGCTCGGGACTGTCCCTCCCTGTCCAGCAGATACGCAGGTACGGCTCCTTGTGGAGTCTTTTCATCATTCTTTTGCTTGGTGTTTCTCTTTTCATGCATCTTGATACTATCAAGAAAGAAAAAGATTCAAGATTATCCGTTTTAAAACCTATTACTAAAAAGACATTAACTTGTTACAACAAAGAAATAATCACTTACGTCTTTTTCATTTGTATTTTCTCAGCATGGCGCTGTTTATGGTAGAGCTTAGCTTTCAGACCGATCATCTTTTTTGCCTTCTTTGAACGTTCATGAGCCTCTCGACCTTCCTTCTTTCTCTTTTTCTCATGGTAATCCAAACGATAGCCATAGCGCTTCCGGTGTAACTCAATATATTCGTTTTGTGGCTGTAACAATGCCAGAAACATTGATTTTAAAAATGACAGAATTATGTTAAAAAACTTTCTGAGCACCATATGAAGTATAGAAGGCCTTATGTCATCCAAATGTTCACTTGGTTAAGTAACTCTTGTGCTATTAAGCCTAGTCAAGTGAGTTAAAAAATGTTTGATCCTGGATGATATCAGGCATCAGGATTCACATCTGTAATAATCTCAGTGAAAGTTTCTGTTCATTGAAAGGAACTTCCAAAATCCACTGGCCCCACAAAAAGGATGACCTGATTCCAGGATCTCTCTCTTTTTTTTTTTTTTTCTTAACATCAGTAATCTGGTTTTTCAATATCGTCATCATTATCCTTTTTATTTAAAAAATTAGGAAGTCAGTTTTGTTTACATACAATTTACATATAATGAAATATGCCCTTTTAAGGTGCAGGTGTACAGTTTTAAATTTTAACAAACTATAACAGTTTTGTAGCCACCACAATCAGAGTAAGAGAGTCTTTCGATTACCTCAGAAAACTTCCTTGTATATCTGAAAGCAATCCTTTTTTCCACCTCCAATCTGTATGTAGTGTATTACTCTAGTTTTGCCTTTTGCAGAGCATAGAAACTTACATATTAACAATTTGTAGCCTTTTGCGTGTAGCTTTTCACTTAAGGCTTTTGAGATCCCCCACGTTGTTACATTCATCAGTACCTCAATCCTTGTTACTGCCTTGAGTCCCATGTACGGATATACTGACCAGCTGATGGGTATTTGGGTTGTTCCCAGTTTTTAGCGAATTAACACGCGCCCATAAGCCTTTTGTGTGGTCATATGCCAAACTGCTTTCAAAAGTGGTTGTACTCTCTTGCTGTCACCAGCAACGCCTCGGATCCCCTTTTGCTTTTTAAGGGCCAGTTTTATTTTACATGGCCACTTTTATTTTAAACATGTGCGCCACAGTCCATTTGTATTTTAAGACTGCAAAAATAAAATAATGACGCAGTCAACTCCAGCACAGAGAATAATGCCGAGTGACAGTCAACCAGGTACTACGTATCAGCTGCGGTGTTTTCAACCGCTATCACATAAACGTTGCGGCAACCACCAGGAAGGTACGTGGGAACACCACTTTGCAGAGAAACACTAAAGATTCAGCAGAAAGAGGGCAGATGTGGCAGATCTGTGCTGTATGCCTGGCTCCGTTTCCTCAGCAATAAAACGAGGCGGCAGAGGGATATCGCTAGGCTCTGGCACTGACGACACACAACACGTGGCGAAGCCGGCAATTTAACAGACTCTGTGTCCCCCAAACAAGTTTTTTTTCACTCAACCGAGCCCACCCTTCCCTTCAGCAGTACCTCCCTTCCGCCTACCACCCCTCACCCCAGGGCCCCCGCCCCAGGGTCCTCGCCCTCCACCAGCTCTGTAGCCCTACGACCCGAGCTTCCGAAACTACCCCCTCACCATGGTGACAGCCGCAGAGCCGCCGGGTGCAGGTGCCGGGGCGCAAAGAAGCTCTCAATTTTCGGGTCTCATAAACCCGCAAGTTCACTCCACGCACCCCGACGGGAAAGAGTTCTAAAACGACCGAGTGCGGAGAAAGCGCGACACATCAGTTCCGAACCTGGGGTTTTGACGTTTAGATAGAAGGGCGGAAGTTGCCGACAGGAGGCATTTGGGTGGTGCACCACCGGAAGTGGTGGAGTGCGGCGGCCGGAGGACGTAGGTGAGGAAGCTCGAAGTTCCTTTCTGGTGGTACTAGGGCTTTCGCCAAAGTAGTGTGTCGTGACGGTGAGGCCTTTGCGGACTTCGGCGCGGTCTGCACCGGCGGCTCTCAGCACCTGGCGGGAAAAAGCCGACCTCCGGTATGCGCTCCAGTGCCAGGTGGGTCGCGGACCGCGCGGTGCGACTCCCGCGTGCCTATGACCCTGCCCCCTTGGCCACCGTGCCCCCTTGTAGGATACAACAGGCAGCCACGGAGGAGGAGGAAAGGATTCCCCCCCCCCCGCCCCGAAGGCCTTCATCCTCCCCCTCAATCTTAGTGTATGGATTCGAGGCAGTTTTTCATGGCTCTGTCTTCTAATGTGATTTATTTTCTTTAAAAACCCTAATTCTGACATTTGTGCATTTTCAGGTGCAATACATTACGTAATCTCTCTTCCTAGAATACACTTCCCCCAGGTATTGCCTCACACACTTGAGTTCTTTGCTTAAATGTCATTTATTTTTGTTTTGTTTTTTAATTTATTTTATTTTACTTTATTTTTTAAATTTACATCCAAGTTAGCATATAGTGCAACAGTGATTTCAGGAGTAGACTCCTTAGTGCCCCTTACCCATTTAGCCCACCCCCCTTCCCGCAGTCCCTCCAGGAACCCTCTGTTCTCCATATTTAAGAGTCTCTTCTGGTTTGTCACCCTCCCTGTTTTTATATTATTTTTGCTTCCCTTCTCTTGTGTTTATCTGTTCTGTCTTAAAGTCCTCATATGATTGAAATCATATATTTGTCTTTCTCTGACTAATTTCACTTAGCATAATACCCTCCAGTTCCATCCATGTAGCTGCAAATGGCAAGATTTCATTCTTTTTGATTGCCGAGTGATACTCCATTGCATGTATGTATGTGTGTGTGTGTGTGTGTATGTATATATATGTGTATGTATATATATATACATCACGTCTTTATCCATTCGTCCATCGATAGACATTTGGGCTCTTTCCATACTTTGGCTATTGTTGATAGTGCTGCTATAAACATTGGGGTGCATGTGTCCTTTCAAAACAGCACACCTGTGTCCCTTGATAAATGCCTAGTAGTGCTATTGCTGGGTCCTGCGGTAGTTCTGTTTTTAGTTTTTTGAGGAACCTCCATACTGTTTTCCAGAGTGGCTGCACCAGCTTGCATTGCCACCAACAATGCAAAAGAGATCCTCTTTCTCCGCATCCTCCCCAACATCTGTTGTCGCCTGAGTTGTTAATGTTAGCCATTCTGACAGGTGTAAGGTGGTATCTCGTTGTGGTGTTGATTTGTATTTCCCTGATGATGACTGATGTTGAGCATTTTTTCATGTGTTGGTTGGTCATCTGGATGTCTTCCTTGGAGAAGTGTCTATTCATGTCTTTTGCCCATTTCTTCACTGGATTATTTGTTTTTTGGGTGTTGAGTTTGATAAGTTCTTTATGGATTTTGGATACTAACCATTTATCTGATATGTCGTTTGCAAATGTCTTCTCTCAGCTTAAATGTCATTTAAATGTCACTTGAGTAAGTGACCTTGGTTACAGTTACTGCCCAATTTTTCTTTGCTAATTCTCTGTAGCACGTATTACCATATGAGATGCTATGTATTTTATTTATTCCTTTTGTCTATTTCCACCAAATAAGATACAGACAGTATGAACCCAAGGATGTCTTTTGTACACTAATTTTATTTTTATTGTATTGTATTGTATTGTGTTAATTTTTTTAAATATATGAAATTTATTGTCAAATTTGTTTCCATACAACACCCAGTGCTCATCCCAAAAGATGCCCTCTTTAGTACCCGTCACCCACCCTCCCCTCCCTTCCACCCCCCATCAGCCCTCAGTTCTCTTTTTTTTTTTAATTTTTTTTTTTTAACATTTATTTATTTTTGAGACAGAGAGAGACAGAGCATGAACGGGGGAGGGTCAGAGAGAGGGAGACACAGAATCTGAAACAGGCTCCAGGCTCTGAGCTGTCAGCACAGAGCCCGACGCGGGGCTCGAACCCATGGACCGTGAGATCATGACCTGAGCCGAAGTCGGCTGCTTAACTGACTGAGCCACCCGGTCGCCCCTGTTCTCATTTTTTAAGAGTCTCTTATGCTTTGGCTCTCTCCCACTCTAACCTCTCTCTTTTTTTTTTTTTTTTCCTTCCCCTCCCCCATGGGTTCCTGTTAAGTTTCTCAGGATCCACATAAGAGTGAAAACATATGGTATCTGTCTTTGTCTGTATGGCTTATTTCACTTAGCATATCACTCTCCAGTTCCGTCCACGTTGCTACAAAGGGCCATATTTCATTCTCATTGCCACATAGTACTCCATTGTGTATATAAACCACAATTTCTTTATCCATTCATCAGTTGATGGACATTTAGGCTCTTTCCATAATTTGGCTATTGTTGAGAGTGCTGCTATAAACATTGGAGTACAAGTGCCCCTATGCATCAGAAATTTTAATCCCTTTACTTAGAAGGCAGTGGTAGATACAACAACAGTAAATTCTTGTTGAATAAATGAACTTAATTTTCATACTGATCCCGTAGTGTTATAGATGGAAAGATAGGCTCAGAGATTTTAACTGAAATATTAAAGATTACAGAATTGGGACTCCAGCAAGTCCTCTAAACTAGTAGGATCTTTGCACCACAAGGGAAGGGTCCACTTGAAGTTTGTATTATAATTAGAAGTTTATGAAAAGTTTTTAAAAGACTTTCATTGCATTGTAACATACACGCAGAACAATGCATACTATAGACATATGCTTCAGTGAGTTTTCAGACTCTGACCACACCCTGTAATTCACACCCGAATCAAGAAATTATATTAGCCTGCACCTCAGAAGTCCCCCTCATGCCTCTTTCCAGTCACTGGACTCCCAAGTAGAAGAACTATCCTGACTTGTAGCAGAATGGATTAGCTTTGCCCATTTTATACTTTACATAATAGGAATCATACAGTATGAACCCTTTTGTGTTGGTTTTGTTTGGTTAACATTGTGAAATTTATCCTTATTGTTTCCTGTTGTAGTTCTTTCAGCTTATGGAAACTTTTAGTAGGTTTAAGTTGTGAGATCATCAGTATGTTTTTTCATTTATGATTGTCAAAGCCACTCATACACTCTTTGCCTTTTGAATCAAGAACAGAAAATAAATGAAGTTCTAAAGGTTAAGCAGTTGTCACATTTTGATTTGTGTAAAATAGAGGAGGCAAAGTGGTTGGCTATGTTGTTTATCATTTGTTCTTACTTTCAGCTGTGATTGCAGGTTAAAAATGGTTGCTTAAGCAGATTAATGTCAGCAAAACTCTTTTAGAGAAACTTACTTTCTATATATATGGTAGTAGCTAAATTGGATATCATCACTTCTTTTTACCTATTAAAGTCTATAGTAGCTATCTGTTGTTTGCATGCTGGTAGTTAGAAGCATAAAAGTGCATTCTTCTGATCTGGATGAAACTTTAGGTAGAATTTATTGATATAGATGAGATTATAAGTGAAACATCTGGAGGTTGTGAAAGCTGATTTATAAATTGATTGTGTGTGGTTAAAAAAGTCAAGCTTCTTTACATTAAAGAATAGGTATGGTAAGACCTTTGTAAAAATTGCCATGAATGAAATAGTTACTACTGTGATATGCATGAGACAGAATAGAATTTTTAAAGCTAACTTTTTTCTTGAGGTTGGGGATCATGTGTTACTTACTTTTTTTATTTCTTTTTTTTTTTTTTTTTTTTTTAATTTTTTTTTTCAACGTTTTTTTTTTATTTATTTTTTGGACAGAGAGAGACAGAGCATGAACGGGGGAGGGGCAGAGAGAGAGGGAGACACAGCATCGGAAACAGGCTCCAGGCTCTGAGCCATCAGCCCAGAGCCCGACGCGGGGCTCGAACTCACGGACCGCGAGATCGTGACCTGGCTGGAGTCAGGCGCTTAACCGACTGCGCCACCCAGGCGCCCCTATTTCTGATAACCAATTCCCTGTGTTGCTGCAGTAAATGTAGATGAACCGGGGAATTGTGAAATGCTTTATCAGTCCAGTCGATCTAAATTTAAGAGTATCTTTACCTGAGCTTTTTTTTTTCCTTTAGCGAGTAAAAGTTAATTGGGCAAACTTTTTTCTTGAATGAAGTTAAAGGCTAGAACTGATTTTTAAAATTTAGATAAAATGTACCTCACTTTAGATGATTTGTTTTAGAACTTCTGCTAGAAATAAAAACGAGTGTTTAGATTGATGGCACAAGATGACCTAGTCAACATAAAGAGAAAAAGCAAAGATATTAGGGATTGACATTAATCAATAATAAACATATTGGGCTAATTCAAACTTGATATTTTTCTAAAAAACATTGAATATGACACAAATCTGAAATGAAGTTTCTAATTGAGGAGAAATTACTAAGTACAGTGACAAATATCATCTGCAAACAGACCATTTGAACTTGATGCTGTAGCATCTTTTTTCATATATTACTTGATTCTTAGCAACATCATCTTCATTTTGCTTGCATACTCATGTATTTTGTGCTTGTTCTTTAGTGGTCCATGATTTCTGTTTTTGTATATTAAGTTTTACAGGCATGATTCTCTACTGATGTTTTAAAAAACAAACCATGAGTTCTTTGTATTTGCTCATAGTGTAACTTGTTGCTAGTAATGTAGAATGGGTAGTTCGCCTTTTTTCCCCACATTATTGCTTTTGTACCATCAGATGTTACAACATTTAGTGAGTTCTTTTTTTTAAAAAAAATTTTTTTTTTTAACGTTTATTTATTTTTTTGGGACAGAGAGAGACAGAGCATGAACGGGGGAGGGGCAGAGAGAGAGGGAGACACAGAATCAGAAACAAGGTCCAGGCTCTGAGCTATCAGCCCAGAGCCCGACGCGGGGCTCGAACTCACGGACCGCGAGATCGTGACCTGGCTGAAGTCGGACGCTTAACCGACTGCGCCACCCAGGCGCCCCGTGAGTTCTTTATTCTCCAAGGCCTAAGGAGGTCTGGGCCTTATAGAATAACTCACTTTATAGCACCAGTAGTAGGCATCCATTTTTGTTGAAGATCATTGATCCACAGGGAAGAAGAAAATCACTGGAGGGCCCTAATGAACTTAATAGATCAAAAAGTGTAGCATTGTGCTGGGCAGTGTTAGTGGAAGATCCTTCCTTTTGGAGAGCTCACAGTAGTGGAGATAGCTTATAAATATGTTATATGTTGTGAGTAAATATAAGTTCTGAGTGTTATAAAAACATAGAGAAGGTGGTATTAAAACTTTCTAGGAAATTAGGAAAAGGTTCCAAGCTGGGACTTGAAGATTGAATGGAAATTTACCAGGTGTGGGGTCTTGGGGATTCTAGGACTGCTTTCAGGCTGTGGCAACATTACATACAAAGATGTGAAGATGCCATAGCATGGTGTTCCTGGGGAATTTTGGCTACAGCTCCCTGGTTTAGAGTAGGGAATAGGAGAGTACAAGGCATGAAGGTAGTTTGGGACAGGTTTTGTTGTATTAAGAACCTTTAAATGTTTTGAGTAGGGAAGTGACAAGAGGATGTTGTTTATTTGAAGGATATGTGTAAAGAATGGATTAAAGCATTATTTCCCACTTCAGTGATTTGAGTACTACTTTTTGAGACTGGTCATATCTGAATGTCAGCTATGTTATTATTTCCTTAATATTTTTCCTTAAATTCACCTTTTAAAGCAAATTATTTTAACTTCTTTTTTTTTTCAACGTTTTTATTTATTTTTGGGACAGAGAGAGACAGAGCATGAACGGGGGAGGGGCAGAGAGAGGGAGACACAGAATCGGAAACAGGCTTCAGGCTCCGAGCCACCAGCCCAGAGCCCGACGCGGGGCTCGAACTCACGGACCGCGAGATCGTGACCTGGCTGAAGTCGGACGCTTAACCGACTGCGCCACCCAGGCGCCCCTATTTTAACTTCTTAAGCATTACTGTCTACAAAATGGATTCTCTTGGCTAGTTTTTCTGATATTTGGTAAATCATTTTTTTTTCTTAGAACCTAAAATAATCATGGGCATTCACTTGGGGAAACAGGGTGTTGGAATAAGTTTTAAAAATGTAGCTAAAGGAACTCTTCACACTCTTAAAAATGATTCAGAACTCCAAAGAGTTTTGTTTATGTGTGTTATAATTCATATTCAATCTTTAGATATTAAAACAAAACTTTAAAATATTTTAGTAATTCACTTAAACATAGTAAATCAACTAACTGTTGATGTAAGTTATACAGTTTTATGGGAAATAACTTATTATTTTCCAAAAGAAAAATAATTTCATTGGAGGAATCTTTTACACTGCCTTAGTTTTACAAATCTCTTTAATTTTGGGCATAACAGAATACAGCTGACATCTCATATTACCTTCTGTATTTGTTACTATATATGTATGTTTTTTATTTTTGAATGAACTTCTGAAGTAAGTCCACCCTCATACATACAGGTGGTTGAGAAAAGGAAGAGTATTTTAATAGTCTTTTCAGAAAATTGTGCATGACTTTACCAGGCTTCTGACAAGTGGTAGTTTCTTAGTGCAATGTGAAGTCAAACCCTGTTAGTGAGTTTTTTCGTATTTTATTGTGTTAAAATCTGTTCTATTTTAGAATGGATCTAACATGCATGATACTGCAAACATTGTTTGGTACTGGAAATGAAGAGGGATTGGATTCAAGGTATATTTAGGAAATAAAATCAAAAGGATTTGATGACTTCCTAAATGAGGGCTAGTGAATATGTCTGTTCCAAGACACAGGAACAGATTTAGGAGGAAGAATAATGAATTTTGACATGGATTCTTGTATAACATAGCACACAGTCTATCTCCCTGCTCCCCACCCAGTGTCAGATACTTCTATGAATTTTTCATAGCCTTGATAGTGTACTTGAAACATAGTGAATATTCAGTTCAGTAAATATTTTTGTTTTTAATTTTTAAGTTTATTTATTTTGAGAGAAAGAGAAGAGTGTGAGCAGGGGAGGGGCAGAGAGAGAGGAAGAGAGAGAATCCCAAGCAGGCTCCATGCTGTCAGCACAGAGACCAATGTAGGGCTCCAACTCAGAAACTGAGATCTTGACTCAGGTCGAAACCAAGAGTCAGATGCTTAACCGACTGAGCCACCCAAACACCCCATCAATTCAGTAAATATTTTTAAACTAAAGTTCCTTAGTTTTGGAGGGGAGGAGTTAAGATGGCAGAGCAGCATGGAGACCCTGAGGTTGTCTCATCCCTGAAATGCAGCTAGATCAGCACCAGACCATTTTGAACACCTAGGAAATTGATCTGAGGATTAATGCAACAATCTGCATAACTTGAGCCACAAAACTTGGCAGGTATTCGGTACAGAGAGGTGAACTGGTGGAGAGAAAAGCCATGGAGGGTAGGGAGCCATTTTCATGGAGAGAGCACAGAAAAAAAGGGGATAGTGCAGTGCATCAGGATTGTGCAAGAAAAGCACTCTCTGAAAGTAGCTGGAGAGAAAGAGAAAGAGTGAAAACACTTGCAAGGGACTGAACAAGAAATCTGTTCTCCAAAACTACTGACAGGGTGAAAGTAGAGGGTTTTAGTACTACCAGGATTCTATTAACATTGGAGAGCAGAGTCTGAAGTTTCAGAGCTCAGTGACTGGTGGTGCTCTAGGGAGGAATTAGGGTGAATCCCCAGGAGTAGGCAGCAGGGTCTGAGGGGTCCCTGTGTCACATGGGGAGAAGTGGTTCCCCTGCTTGGAATACATTTGGTAAAGGCCATATGGCCTCTCCTGGGCCAAGGTCCCAGTGGACCCTGGAGAGCAGCCACGTTTGCTGGTATTGGGACAAAGATACCAGAGTGCAGTAAAACCTGATGCTGGCTGTGTGTTGTGGTTTGCGATAATTTCTGAAACTCTGCTGCTGCACTATTGCATGAATGTTTTCTGAGGCAAGCCGGCACCCGGCCATTGCTCAGTGAGACCCTCCCCCAGAGGGTTGGTGTGGGTCCATGCTGCAGGGTCCTCTCAAGTGTGGAGTTTTGAAACACAACCCCATGTGAGATAAAACCCTGGAGGGAGGTGGCACCTGGAAGGCGGGCGGACAGCTTACAGGGTGGAGACGGGGTGGACAGAGGCCTGAGATGGAGGAGAGGTACTTGATCACGGTTGGGTGAGAGCGCAAATGTCCTGTAACAGAGAGGAGGGAGCTGGGTGAAGCCATTTCCACTTCCCCCGTGCTTGCACACATGTGCCACCCCAGTAAGGTAAGCAGCGCCACCTATTGGAGAACAGAGCCCCACCCAACTGCGCCCATCAAGCACATCCCCCAGAAGATCAGCACAAGTCACTCCACCGGCTTTATGTACAGAACGCAGAGTGCTTCATAGTTTCATTTCTAGGGGAGACTGCATATAACTTCATTCGGGTTTCATTCTGTTTGCTGGTTCATTTGTTCATTTTCTTTGCTTCTGTTTTTGCTTAAATTGTTTCCTTTTTTTTCTTTCATGGATACAGAAAGAAAATTTTTAAAAATTTTTTTACTTTGATTTTTATTTAAACAAATTTTTTATTCTATTTCATTTTATTTTATTCTATTATTTAATTTTTTTAACTTTAACATTTTTTCTTTACCTTTTTTCTGTATTCTATCAAGCTTCTTTAAGCAAGCAGAAACACACCTAGGATCTAGCTTCTTCCTTTGTTTGATTTTTTTGTTTTGTTACTAATTTTTTAATATTTTTTATTTTATTAATTTTTTCTTCCTCCAAAATGACAAAATGAAGGAATTCACCGCAACAGAAAGAACAGGAAGAAATAACAGCAAGGGACTTAACACAGATATAAATAAGATATCTGAACCAGAATTTAGAACCATGTTAAGAATACTGGCTGGGGTTGAAAAAAGCATAGAAGACAGAAAAGAATCCTTTTTTGCGGAGATAGAAGAAATAAAATCTAGTCAGGCTGAAATTAAAAATGAAAACATGACAGCCCAAAACCTCTGACATGCAGCAAAGGCAGTCATAAGAGAGAAGCATATAGCAATTCACACCTTCCTAAAGAAGGAAGAAAGTCTCAAATACACAACCTAACCTTACACCTAAAAGAGCTGGAAAAATAACAGCAAATAAAACCCAAAGCCAGCAGAAAAAGGGAAAAAATAAAGATTAGAGAACAAGTCAATGATCTTAAAATATAAAAAACAAAACAGTAGAACAGATCGATTAAGTCAGGTGATGGTTCTTTGAAAGAATTAAGAAAAGTAGAATATTCCCTAGCCAGATTGATCAAAAAGAAAAGGGAAAGGACCCAAGTAAATAAAATCACGAGTGAAAGAGGAGAGATCACAACCAACACTGCAGAAGTACAAGCAGTAGTAAGAGAATATGAGGAGAAATTATATGCAAACAAATTGGGCAGTCTGGAAGAAGTGGACAAATTCCTAGAAGCATATAAGCTACCAAAACCGGAACAGGAAGAAATAGAAAATTTGAACAGACCCATTAACAGTAAAGAAATTGGATCACAGACCAAAAATGTCCCAATAAAGAAAGAGTTCAGGGCCAGATGGCTTTCTGGGGGAATTCTACCAAACATTTAAAGAAGAGTTAACACCTATTCTTTTGAAGCAATTCCAAAGAATAGAAATGGAAGGAAAACTTCCAGACTGATTCTGCGAGGCCAGTATTACTTTGATTTCAAAACCAAAGATCCCACTAAAAAGGAGAACTACAGGGGCACCTGGGTGGCTCAGTCAGTTGGGCATCCGACTTTGGCCCAGGTCATGATCTTGGCAGTCTGTGAGTTCAAGCCACGCATCAGACTCTGTGCTGACAGCTCAGATCTGGAGCCTGCTTCAGATTCTGTGTCTCCCTCTCTCTCTCTGTCCCTCCCCCGTTCACACTCTGTCTCTCAAAAATAAACATTAAAAACAATAGTGTTGGGACAACTGCTCAGTGCAGAAGAATGAACTTGGACCACTTTTCTTACACCATATACAAAAATAAACTCAAAATGGATGAAAGACCTAAACCTGAGACAGGAAGTCCTCAAAATACTAAGGAGAAAACAGGCAACAACCTCTTTGACTTCAGCCACAGCAACTTCTTACTTGATAAGTCTCCAAAGGCAAGGGAAACAAAAGCAAAAATGAACTATTGTGGCCTCATCAAGATAAAAAACTTCTGCACAGCAAAGCAAACAATCAGCAAAACTAAAAGGCATCCAGCGGAATGGGAGAAGATATTTGCAGATGACGTGTCAAATAAAGGGTTAGTATCCAAAATCTATAAAGAACTTATCAAACTCCACACCCAAAACCCAGATAATCCAGTAAAGACATGGGCAAACGACATGAATAGACACTTTCCCAAAGAAGACATCCAGATGGCTAACAGACACCTGAAAAGATGCTCAACATCACTCATCAGAGAAATATAAACGAAACCCACAATGAAATATCACCTCGCACCTGTCACAATGGCTAAAATTAAAAACTCCTAGCAACAACAGATGTTGGCGAGGATGTGGAGATGGGAATGCAAAAACTGCTTCAGCCACTCTGGAAAACAGTATGGAGGTTCTTCAAAAAATTAAAAATAGAAATACCTTATGAGCCAGTAATTGGATTACTAGGTATTTATCCAGAGGATACAGGAGTGCTGATTTGAAGGGGCACGTGCACCCCAATGTTTGTAGCAGACCTGTCAACAATAGCCAAAGTATGGGAAGCCCAAATAACTATCGACTGATGAATGGATAAAGGAGATGTGGTATATATATTCCATGGAATATTACTTGGTGATCAAAATAATGAAATCTTCCCATTTACAACAATGTGGATGGAACTACAGTGTATTATGCTAAATGAAATAAATCAGAGAAAGACAGGTGATTTCAGTCATATGTGGAGTTTAAGAAACCAAACAGATGACCATAGGGAAGGGAAGCAAAAATAATATAAAAACAGAGAGGGAAACAAACCATAAGAGACTCTTAAATACAGAGAACAAACTGAGGTTGTTGGCTGTGTGTAGGGTGGGGGGAGGAGCTAAATGGGTGATGGGCATTAAGGAGGGCACTTAATGGGATGAGCACTGGGTGATACATGTAAGTGATGAATCACTAAATTCTACTCCTGAAACAATTTTTACAGTATATGTTAACTAACTTGGGTTTCAATTAAAAAAAATAAACACACTTAGTTTTTATAGTCACAGAAGACAACTTGCTCTTATGTATTTTTTTACATATTTATGGTATGAATGAATAAAATCAGAATATATAAGTAAACCAATAAGTTACATTACCAATGAGAAATTAACAAATTAACATGTAGAAGCTTACCTTTTTATACTAAATTTTATGTAAATACATAAATGCATTTTGGTTACATTTTTATAATTCCAATCTTTTTTATGGTATGTACATATCTTGAATTAAAACGTTGAAAAAATAAAGAATATTTTAGCTTTAGAACCATATTTCTCATTTTTGTCAGAATTTTTATTTTCTGAATGATGCATGGAGTTTTTGATAGCTAAAAGTATTGTACCTATTGTTTCAACATAATACATTGTTACCATATATGTTGCATATGCTTTACATATGTCTTACTGACATATAATATGCAAACTTAGTTTAAAATTTTTGTATATTTCTTTTTCAGAGAATAACAGAGGATCAACATGTTGTCCAACTTGAGGAAATTTGTAGTCAGTCATAAGAAAATACCCATCCTGCACGTTAATGTAAGTTTTTCTTGTAAAATTAAATGTACTTCAGCACATTCAGTTCCTTTACTTCCCCAAAGGCCTAGTATACTCTTAGACTAGTGTATCTTTATTTTCAACAGTTTTTCTTAACAGGGAGTGTGGGAGAAACTGTAACAAAGAAGCAGCAGACCTTATCACTAGTCTGTAAATTCATTTGGCTACTTCAAAATTCACTGTGCAGCATTTTAAAGAATATCCTTTTGTATATTCCATTTTGAAGTCATTAGTGTCCCAAAGACTTACACAGGTTTTCTTTAGTGTGTTCATTGCTGATGCTTTCAGACTACATGCCTGTGACAGGTAGCTACTCTCTTACCCAGGTCAGTATGCAGTGGAAATTTAAATATCTTTGAGTCTATACTTTTGAAATATTTCTTAGGATAACAGTGGTTTATTGACAAAAACTTGCTAACTAATGTAGAAGTGATATAGAAGACAGGCATGCATTCCAAGATAGCATTAAAAGGCAGATTGTGACAACCCCAAATTATTATACTAACTAGAATAATTCCAAATGTATTAGCAGCCATTAAATGTGTTTCTAGTTGTTTGGGGATAAATTGGGATGGGTAATAATCAACCTCTGTGTGGAAACACTGGGAGAAGATACTAAAGAAACTTTTAAAAAATGCCAGTCCCTAGTTCTCCCAACTACCCCCCATCTCGCCAAATGTTTTTTAAAGTTTTCCACGTGATTCTAATTTGTAACCGCTTTTATAAATCCCCAAAACAGCTAATGTTTTTAGAGTTCATGACCCCCACCAGCTCTTAGCAGCTGTAGAGGGGAATCAAGAAGTAGCCAGGGTGAGAGTCCTGATTAACTTTTCTGGCTCTCTGGAAACTTCAGGGCTGTGGTTCTCAAACTGTAGCTGTCAGAATCACCTGGAGGGCTTGTAGAAATGCAGATTGTTCAGTACACCTGAAAGTAATACAACACTGTGTTCATTATACTTCAGTTAAATAAAAATTCCCACAGATTGTTTGCCTCTGTCCCCAGAGTTTGTTCTTTTCTTGTCTGGAGTAGATCTGTAGAATTTGTGTTCCTTGTGATGTTAATGCTGCAGATCTTAGAGAACCATCATCTAAGATCAGCTCAAAATAGCAAGTCAGTTTTAGTTTTATTTTTGTTCTTTCCTGTAGTATAATTTTGGGTTGTCACTTTTTAAAGGAGCTAGAGTTAATAAATTCAGACTACTTTAAGGAGATTCAAAGTATTTCATCTTCTCACAAAGCATAGTTATGATGTTAGAAATGCTAAAATAAAATTAATGTCAGGGTTCTTTTTCTCCTCACTAGAATATGTGTTGCTCTAAAATGAGAGCAAGTTTACAAAGACTAAAGTCACATGTGCCTCTTGGAAGAAACTACAGTTCTCTACCAGGTACAAAATTTGATTCTCATTTTACTGCTTGTTTGCTTTCTCTCTTGTTGGCAAGCATTCCATTTTCAGAATACTGCTTCCTTTTTACTTCTTGGCTATTTCCTTAAGATTATTGTGAGTTGGATGTATTCTGATAGATGCCAGGGGTAGTAGGCCTGTGCTCCTTATCTGCTCCCCATCCACATGAGCTAAACAAAGAGAAAGGTTAGTGGCTTTAGTCGCTGGCTCAAAAGTTTAGCTGGTTGTCTATTTGTAGAGTGCTCTTGCTGTAAAATACTTACTTTATAGTCCTTTTCTGGTTTTTATGCATAAGTATTTTCTGTCATTCGAGGTTTGCCCAAATTTATTTTAAAGGTTCTTAAGAGTAGTTGGTTAAATACTTATCTGGGATAGTTTACGTTAGGTAGTATGGCTATTGAAAGCTGGTAGCCTGAGCAACTAATTCTGAATGGTCTTCTGTGTTTGAAGCAACCAAGCATAGGGGAGACTCATTGAAACTAGTTGCATTGTGTTGCTGTTCGAATTACCATCTTTGTCATGTGAGAGTAATGGAGTAATGATACTGATTGTGTGACTGTTAAGGGCATGTGAATTTAATGGTCTGCAGTATTGGCTTGTATCTACGTTTCTATATTTTGCTCATCAAATTTATCTGTAGCCATACAGGCCATCCTTCAGTCTTCGAACTGCTAGGAGGTTTTCAAAATACAATAGAACTATTCTTAATTTATTGTAGAAGTTTTGCAAAACTGATTTATTTTTTTTTTAATTTTTTTTTTTCCAACGTTTATTTATTTTGGGGACAGAGAGAGACAGAGCATGAACGGGGGAGGGGCAGAGAGAGAGGGAGACACAGAATCAGAAACAGGCTCCAGGCTCTGAGCCATCAGCCCAGAGCCCGACGCGGGGCTCGAACTCACAGAGCGCGAGATCGTGACCTGGCTGAAGTCGGACGCTCAACCGACTGTGCCACCCAGGCGCCCCGCAAAACTGATTTAAATAGGTGTAGATTAAATTTATAAATGTAACTGCATTTTTGCTTTAAAATTAATAAAATATATAATTATGGAGTAAATTATTATGGGCTTTTTGTATTCGAGAAATACTACTTGGACTTTTAGAAGTCTTAGATTGTTATAGCTCCAATTCACTGATACTTCCCAGGCCATCGTTAAAGATATTGTATGCTTGGAAGTACTGAGGGAAGATGGGTTTCAAATTGTACAGAAATTCATCGTCATCTGATATGAAGATCACTCTTAACTCTTTAGGCCTTGACATTGCAGGTTCACAGGACTGTGCATTTTATTTTTCTTTGGTTCAGGAGCTGTTGCCTTAAGATCATTGCTATGAACATTCTTCTATATTTTTTATGTCTATTGTAGAATTGTAGAAAGTGGCAAAGATTAGGGGCACCTGGGTAGCTAAGTCGATTGACCTCAGTCAGTTGGTTCAGGTCATGATCTTGCGGTTAGTGAGTTCGAGCCCCACATCGGGCTCACTGCTGTCAGCACAGAGCCTGCTTTGATTTTCTAGCCCCCTCTCTCATACCCTCTGTCTGCCCCTGCTTATGCTCTGTCAAAAATAAATAAACATTAAAAAAAAGTGGGAAAGATTGGGGTAAATTTATATTTTTCTAAGGATGTCTTCTAGAAATTTATGTTTGAAAATTTACCTTATCATCATCCATTGCCTTTTCTTTAGAGATATAACTTTTAGGTAAAAGAAAGTTTTATTTATCTTGGATTTTACTGTACTTGGAATTACTGTATTTGCTTAAAATTATTTTAACTTCTTTGTCAATTAAAGGAAAATTTCTTAAACTTTTCAATTATAACCCTCTTTCCATTAGGTTTGATAGGAAATGATATCAAATCCCTTCATTCTGTCATCAATCCTCCCATAGCTAAGTAAGTACTATCATTGATACTGTCTTTTTCATTCACTGTGTGAAAAGGTAAAGGTTTCTGTCATGGGCTTAATTTAGCATTGTTAATTTAGCTTTCTGCCCTCGCTAACTATAAATAGATGTTGGTATATATCTTTAAAGCTATTTTTTTTTCCATTTCAGTGCTAAATATTTTTAATGTAGCAGCAGCACAATTTTCATAGAACTAAAAGTAAAATTCACAAGATTGTAGTTAGCTGTTTGTTATTTAGCTGTTTTGTCAGAATAATGTGGTAGGGATGTATTTTCTGGTTTTGTCGTTTTTATCAAATACTAACTAGCTTTGAAATTTGCACAGCATATAGAATACATATTTTGGTTTTACGGTTTTAGTAATGACCACTATGTAACACATGCTTTTTTTTTTTTTTTCTCCACCTTTCAAACAGAATCCGAAATATTGGAATTATGGCTCATATTGATGCAGGCAAAACTACCACCACAGAAAGAATATTGTACTATTCTGGATACACAAGATCGCTGGGAGGTTAGAATGGATTCCTCCTCACCCCAACCCCCATTAGCAAAAACATCACTGGAAAATGTTTTAAGAAGTCAACCTAGAGATCTTGAGTATGGCATGGAAGTACTGATGTCTAAACCACAACATAAAGATAAGGTAGTTGCAACACCCACCAAAGCGTTTTCTTAGGTTCAACTCAACATTCAGACTCACAGGACTATCTTGGACAACAATTCGTCCTCGTCTACTCAGAATGCTATAGGACAGGAACCACAGCTTCCCCGCATACCAGCAATAGGTGTTTCTTTCTGCAGCAGTCCTTAATGCAGTGCACATAGCTATCTGGGAACTAACTTCTTTGGCCACTCAAAAGTGACAGTACAGGGACGCCTAGGTGGCTCAGTCGGTTAAGCGTCCGGCTTCAGCTTAGGTCATGATCTCGCGGTTCGTGAGTTCAAGCCCCGCGTCGGGCTCTGTGCTGACAGCTCAGAGCCTGGAGCCTGCTTCGGATTCTGTGTCTCCCCCTCTCTCTCCCCCTCCCCTGCTCATGCTCTGTCTCTATCTCTCAAGAATAAATAAACTTAAAAAAAAAAAATTTTAAAGTGACAGTACAGTTTAAGGCAACAGAATTCACAGGAGCTACCCTGGCTTACAAGCTTCAGGCCCCTTAGGACCCAAAACCTCTCATTACAGCTCCGTGGGCTCTCTTCCAGATTTACTAGAAAGGCTATGCCATATCCCACTCAGGGGAGCTTAAGGTTGTGTTATCTCCATCAAGTATTTACAATTCATGTATAGCTCTTCCCAATTCAGATGTACCTTACCAATCACAAATTATTTTTTCTGTAAGATATGTTGCTGTGGCGTCTGGGTGGCTCATTCATTGGAATGCCCGACTCTTGATTTTGGCTCAGGTTATGATTTCACGATTTGTGGGCTCAAGCCCTGTGCTGACAGCCTGGAGCCTGCTTGGGATTCTCTCTTTCCCTCTTTCTCTGTCTCTCCTATACACAGACGTGTGTGCACGCATGCTTTTGCTCAAAATATTTTAAAAAGAGAGAGAGAGTTTGCCTGGCAACATAATTGACATACTTGTGTTCTCTGGTTTCTAGAAGAAAAGAACTAGAAAGTTAATTGAATCAAATTCTCTTGCAGAAGAAGAAAGGATTTTGTTAATCCAATTCACAGTAGAAATAGTAGCAGTAGTAGTAGTGTTTACTTAAGTTTTGATTTTATTTTTTAATTATAAGATGTCAAAAATGGTAGTTCTTGACCAGTCTTGCACATTTGAATCCCCATGTAATTTTTTTGTTTTATTTTGTTTTTAAATAACAGTGCCTTAGCACCACGCTGGAAATTAAGATTCAGCAAGTATGTGGTATCGCCTGGGTGTCTGTATTTTTGTGTTATGTATTTTAAAACTCTGTATTTATCATATACACATTTATGATTGTTGTGTTTCTCTGACGAATCAACTTTTTTATCATTATAAAGTACCAATCTTTATCTCTGGTAAAACATTTTGTTCTGAAATTTGAGATGGAGGTCCTCATGTCCATAATACCAGAAGTGGAAATCTTTTTCAAAAGCTCCACAGAGATTTTGAAATGCATTATACCGAGAACCATTTCTCTAGACCTTGAAATTGGTTGAGGACTTAGCATAGTATTTATAGAAGAAAAGAACACCCAGGATTAGAATATTCATGATGATAGTTTCTGAAATGTATGAACACATGCATTTCTCATAGAATTACTGCTGTGTAAGTGGGGATATAACAGCAAAATGTGGAACATTATTAGGCTTCTTCTCTTGTATCACAGATATGATGATAATTCTTTTCTCACACCCCCAGTTTGTATTCCTGAAGTGAGGATCCAGATTAGGTGGGCAATTTTCAAGGCAACCTTTTTTTTAATTGTGGTAAAAAATATACACATATAAGAAAACATTTACCATATTAGGCATTTCTGAGTGTACATTTAAGTAGTGTTAAGTACTGTTGGCAATCTTCAGAGCTTTTTAATCTCGCAAAACCCAAATGCTATACCCATTAAATAATAACTCCATGTTTTTCCCTCTGCCCAGCCCCTGGAAACTATCATTCCACTTTGTCTTTCTATGAATTTGACTACTCTAGATAACTCATATAAGTGGAAAGAATCATACAGTATTGGTCTTTTTGTGACTGGCTTATTTATTTATTTTTAAAAATTTTTTTTAACGTTTTATTTATTTTTGAGACAGAGAGAGACAGAACATGAATGGGGGAGGGTCAGAGAGAGAGAGAGAGAGGGAGACACAGAATCTGAAACAGGCTCCAGGCTCTGAGCGGTCAGCACAGAGCCTGACGCGGGGCTCGAACTCACGGACCACAAGATCGTGACCTGAGCTGAAGTCGGCCACTTAACCGACTGAGCCACCCAGGCGCCCCTTGACTGGCTTATTTAATACTTAGCCTGTGTCCACAAGATTTGTCCCAACGGGAGCACTTGGGTGACACAGTCTGCTAGGTGTCCCAATTTTTGGTTTCTGCTCAAGTCATGATCTCATCACGTTTTGTAAGTTCGAGCCCCATGTCAGTCTCTGTGTGGACAGTGCGCGGCCTGCTTGGGATTCTTTCTCTCTATCTACCCCTCCCTTGCTCTCTCTGAGAATAAATAAATAAATAAACTTTAAAGAAAAAAAAAAGATTTGTGTCTATGACAACTCTGTCTTTACGACAACTCTATACATCGTTATGCTCACCACAAGTATAACTACCATCTGTTACTGTACAACACTATTACAGTGCCATCGACTGTATTCCCTGTGCTGTACCTTTCATCCCCAGCTCTTACTCATTTCATAACTAGAAACCTCCCACTCCCTTATACCCATTTGCCCATCTCCCTGCTTCCCTTCCCTCTGGCTACCATCACTTCTCTGTATTCACAGGTCTGCTTTTGCTTTTTGTTTGTTTTAGATTGCACTTAGTGAAATCACATAGTACTTGTCTTTCTGGGTATGACTTATTTCACTTAGCATGATACCCTCTGTTTTTCGGATGGCAGGATCTCATTCTTCTTTGTGACTGTGTAATACGTAATATTCCAGTGTGTGTGTGTGTACATGTGTATATATATGTGTGTACGTATATATATATATACACACACACACACATACACACACACGTATATATATATATACACATGTACACACACACACACACACACTGGAATATTATGTGTATATATATATGTGTGTACGTATATATATATACACACACACGTACACACACACACACATATATATATATCACATCTTATGTATTGTTGGACACTTAGGTTGCTTCCATTATCTTCGCTATTGTTAATGCTACAGTGAATTTGGGGGTACAGATATCTTTGTTTTGTTTTTTCTTTTTTATCATTTTATTTTTTCATCATAATTATACTCTTTAATTCTCATGCCCTGTTTCCCCCATCCCCCACCCACTCTGTTAACCATCAGTTCTCTATAGTTAAGAGTCTATTTCTTGATTCTTTCTTTTTTTCTCCTTGTTTTGTTTCTTTGTTTTTCATTATTTTGTTTGTTAAATTCCACAGATAAGTGAGATCATATGATAGTCGTCTTTCTCTGACTTATTTCGCTTAGCATTACACTTTCAGCTGTATCCATGTTGTTGCAAATGTCAAGATTTTACTTTTTTATGGCTGAATAGTATTCTGTGTGTGTGTGTGTGTGTGTGTGTGTGTGTGTGTATCCTACATCTTTATCCATTCATGTATTGATGGACATTTGAGCTGCTTCCGTATCTTAGCTATTGTAAATAATGCTTCAGTAAAAATAGGGGTCCATATATCCCTTTAAATTAGGCTTTTTGTATTTTGAGGGGTAGATACCCAGGAGTGTGATTCCTGGGTCCTAGGGTAGTTCTATTTTTAACTTTTTGAGAAAGCTCCACTGTTTTCTAGAGTGGCTCCGCCAGTTTGCATTCCCACCAACAGTAAAAGAGGGTTCTTTTTTCTCCACATTCTCATCAGTACTTGTTATTTCTTGTGTTTTTGATTTTAGCCATTCTGGTAGGTGTGAGGTGATACCTCATTGTGATTTCGATTTGTGTTTCTCTGATGATGAGTGATGTTGAGCATCTTCGTGTGTGTGTTAGCCATCTGTCTTCTTTGCAGGTATGTCTGTTCACATCTTCTGCCCATGTTTTAATTGGATTATGTGTTTTTTTGGGTGTTGAGTTGTATCAGTTCTTTATATGTTTTGGGTACTAATCAGATATGTCATTTGCCTATATCTTCTCCCATTCAATAGGTTGGTTGCCTTTGAGTTTTGTTGATCATTCCCTTCACTGTGCGGAAGCTTATTATTTTGATGTAGTCCGAATAATTTATTTTTGCTTTTATTTCCCTTGCCTCAGGAGACATACCTAGAAAAATGTTGCTATGGCTGATGTCAGATAGATGACTTTCTGTGCTCTTTTCAAAGGTTTTTATGGTTTCAGGTCTCAACATTTAGGTCTTTAATCCATTTTGAGTTCATTTTGTGTATAGCGTAAGAAAGTGGTCCAGTTTCATTCTTTTGCTTATAGCTGTCTAGCTTTCCCAGCACTGTTTGTTGAAGAGACTGTCTTTTTTCCACTGGTTATTCATTCTTCTTTTGTCAAAGATTAATTGACCATATATTGTGGGTTTATTTCTTAGTTTTCTGTTCTATTACACTGACCTCTGTGTCTGTTTTTATGCCAGTACCGTACTGTTTAATTACTACTGCTTTGTAATATAACTTGAAATCTGGAATTGTGATACCTCCTGTTTGGTTGTTCTTTTTCAAGATTGCTTTGGCTCTTCTACATCTTTTGTGGTTTCATACAAATTTTAGGATTGCTCTAGTTCTGTGAAAAATGCTGTTGATATTTTGGTAGGGATTACATTAAATCTATAGATTGTTTGAGGTAGTCTGAACATTTCACTAGTATTTGTTCTTCCAGTCTGTGAATGTCTTTCATTCCTTTGTGTTGTCTTGAATTTCTTTCATCAGTGTTTCATAGTTTTCAGAGTATAGGTCTTTCACCTCTTTGGTTAAATTTTTTCCAAGGTATTTTATTGTTTTGGGTACACTTGTAAATAGGCTTGTTTTCTTATTTTCACTTTCTGCTACTTTGCTATTAGTGTGTAAGAATGCAACAAATTTCTGCACATTGATTTTGTATCCTGCAACTTTATTGAATTCATTTATCAGTTTTAGCAGTTTTTTGGTGGAATCTTTAGGGTTTTCTGTATGTAGTATTGTGTCAGATGGAAATAGTGCAAGTTTTACTTCTTTCTTACCAATTTGGATCCCTATTATTTCTTTTTCTTATCTGATTACTATGGCTAGGACGGCCAGTACTATGTTGAATTAAAGTGAGAGTGGATATCTGTGTCCTGTTCTTTACCTTAAGGGAAAAGTTTTCAGTTTTTCATGATAGAGTGTGATGTTGGCTGTGAGTTTTTCATAGAAGGCCTTTATCATATGAGGTATGTTTCCTTCTTGACCTATTTTGCACAGGATTTTTATCGTGAATGGATGTACTTTGTCAAGTGCTTTTTATGCATCTGCTAAAATGATTATACAGTTTTTATCCTTTCTCTTATCACATTGATTGTTTGCAAATACTGGATCGCCCTTGCATCCCTGGAATAAATCCCACTTGATTGTGGTATATGGTTTTTTTAAATGTATTGTTGGATTTGGTTTGCTCATATTTTGTTGAGGTTTTTTTGCATCTATATTCATGAGAAATATTGGCCTATAGTTCTCTCTTTTTTTGTGTGTGTGGTTTCTGTTTGGTTTTGGTATCGGGATGATACTGGCCTCGTTGAATGAATTTGGAAGTTTTTCTTCCTCTTGTGTTTTTCAGAACAGTCCGAGGAGAATAGGTATTAACACTTAATTAAATGTTTTGTAGCATTCCTGTGAAGCCGTCTGGTCCTGGACTTTTGTTTTTTGAAAGTTAAAAAAATTTTTTTTTTAATGTTTATTTTTGAGACAGAGAGGGAGAGAGTGAGAGAGAGAGAGACACAGAGTGGGGAAGGGGCAGAGAGAGAGGGAGACATGGACTCCAAAGCAGGCTTCAGGCTCTGAGCTGTCAGCACAGAGTCCCACGTGGGGCTTAAACTCACCAACTGTGAGATCATGACCTGAGCTGAAGTCAGACACTTAACTGACTGAGCCCTCAGGCATTGCTTTTTTTCTGAGTTTTTTGATGACTGATTTCATTGCAGGTAATTGGTCTGTTCAATTTTTCCATTTCTTTCACCATAGGTTGGGTAGGTTATATGTTTCTAGGAATTTATCCATTTCTTTTAAGTTGTCCATTGTGTTGGCATTTAGGTTTTCATAATATTCTGTAACAATTATTTGTATTTATTTGGTGTTGATTGTTATTTCTCCTCTTTAATTGGTGATTTTGTTTATTTGGGTACCCCCAACCCCTCTTTCTGTGCTTTTTTTTTTTTTTTTCTTTATGAATCTTGCTACGGGTTTTTCAATTTTGTTGATCCGTTCAGAGAATTCTTTCTTGCTTTCGTTGATCCATCCTATTGGGTTTTTTGTTTGTTTTTTTACTTTCTGTGTCATTTATTTCTGTTCTAATCTGTATTTTCTTCTTTTGCTGGGTTTGGGTTTTATGTGTTCTTTTTCTAATCCCTTTAGGTGTGAGGTTATGTTGTTTGAGATTTTTCTTGCTTCTCGAAGTAAACCTGTATTGCAATAGTACACTAATCTCTTAGAACCACTTTTGCTGCTTCCCGAAGTTTTTGAATCATTGTAATTTTCATTTTTGTTTCCATGTAATTTTTTTATTCTTTGATTTCTTGGTTGACCCATTCATTGTTTACTAGCATGTCATTTAACTTCCATGTATCTGTGGTCTTTGCAGAACCTTTCTTGTAGTAGCTTTCTAGTTTCATAGCGTTGTAGTCAGGAAAGATGCATGGTATGACTTTGATTTTTATAATTTGTTAAGACTTGTTCTGTGGCCTAAATATGTGATCTGTTCTGGAGAATGTTCTGTGTGTGTTTGAAAAGAATGTGTTTTCTCCTGTTTTAGATGGAATGTTCTGATACTCCTGTTATATCCATCTGGTCCAGTGTGTCATTCATAGCCGCTATTTCCTTGTTTATTTTCTGGTTTGATGATCTCTCCATTGATCTAAGTGGGGTATTCAAGTCACTTTACTATTGTTGTGTTACTTTTGATTAGTTCCTTTATGTTTGTTGCTAACTGTTTTATGGAATTGGGTGCTTTCATGTTGGGTGCATAAATATTACAATTGTTATTCTGCTGTTGGATTGTACCCTTTATTATTCAGTGGTTTTTGTCTCTTGTTACAGACTTTGTTTTCAAGTCTATTTTGTCTGATATAAGTATGGCTATCCTGCCTTTCTTTTGACATCCATTTGCATGATAAATGTTTTTCTGTCCCTCACATTCAATCTCCAAGTGTCTTTCTGTCTGAAATGAGTTTCTTGTAGGTAGCATTTAGATGGGTCTTGTTTTTATTCATTCTGTCACCCTGTGTCTTTTGATTGGAGTGTTTAGTCCATTTACATTCAAAGTAATTACTGATCAGTATGTATTTTTGCCATTTTGTTACTTGTCTTGTGGTTGTTTTTGCACCTTTTTTCTGACCCTTTCTTTCATGGTTTGTTGGCTTTCTTCAGTGATATACTTGGATTCCTTTTTCTTCATTCTTTGCATATCTATTACTGGTTTTTATTTTGTGATTACCATTAGGTTTGTGTAGAACCTCTTCTGCATATAGTAGTGTATATTAAGTTGATGGTTGCAGAACTTTAAACCCCTCTGTAATCCGACCCCTCATGCTTTTGGTATAGGATGTCATTTTTACATCCTTTTATTTTCTGAATATTTTTATTTTCTGAATATTTTAACTGGTTTTTACAGAAGCATTTACTTTCTTTAAAAAAATTTTTTGTGATGTTTATTTTTGAGAGAGAGAGACAGACAGAGCATGAGTAGTATTGGGGCAGAGTCTGAAGCAGGCTCCAGTTCACCCCGGGGCTTGAACTCACAAGCTGTGAAATCATGACCTGAGACAAAGTCAGACACTTAACCCACTGAGCCACCCAGGTGCCCCTGGAAGTATTTTCTTTTAATGTTTTTTTGTGTTTTTTACTTTTTTACACTTTTACTTATGGGCTTTGCTTCCCACTCAAAGAGTGCCCTTTAGTATTTCTTGTAGGACTGGTTTAGTGGTCTTAAACTCCTTTAGTTTTTGTTAGTGTGAGAAAGTCTATCTTTCAATTCGAAATGATAACCTTGCTGGATAGAGTATTCATGGCTGCAGAAAATCCTTTCAGCACTTTGAATATATCATGCCACTCCTGTCTGGCCTGCAGTTTCTGTCTGAAAAAAACCACTGATAGCCTTATGGCATTTCTTTGTATGTAACTGTCTTCTTTTCTCTTGCAACCTTTAAAATTCTTTATCATAATTTTTTTTCATTTTATTTTATTTTTTTAACGTTTATTTATTTTTGAGACAGAGAGAGACAGCATGAACGGGGGAGGGTCAGAGAGAGGGAGCCACAGAATCTGAAGCAGGCTCCAGGCTCTGAGCTGTCAGCACAGAGCCCGATGCGGGGCTCGAAATCATGGACCGCGAGATCATGACCTGAGCCGAAGTCGGACGCTTAACTGACTGAGCCACCCAGGCGCCCCTTTTCCATTTTAATTCATGTGTGTCTTTGTGTGGAATCCCTTGAGTTGCATTTGTTGGGGAGTTTGAATTTGTTGTGGCAATTTGTTTGTTGGGGGTTGAATTTGTTGGGACAATTTGTTGTGCCTCCTGAATCTGGATCTCTGTTTCCCTCCTCACATTTGGGAAGTATTCAGCTATTTTTTCTTCAGATACATTTTCTGCCACCCTTTCTCTCTCTTCTGGGATCCGTGTAACGTGAATGTTACTATGCTTGATTGAGTGAGAGTTCTGTAAGTCAGTTCTTATTATGCAGTATTTGTCTCTCATCTGTTCATCTTGATTGCTTCCCATTTCTCTATCCTCCGGGTCACTGATAACATTCCTTTGCTTCCTGTAGCCTACTTTTTATTCCATTTATTATATTTTTTTGTTTCATTTATTGAGTCTTCATGTCTGATGTTATTTTTTTCTGTCTTTGCTAAGGGTCTCAACAATATCCTCCACTCTTTTCTTAAGTTTAGTGAGTATCTTTGCGATCATTATTCTAAATTCTCTACCAGGCGTAGTAATTTCTGTTTCACTTATGTCTCCTGTTGTGATTTTGTCATGTTCTTTCATTTGGGACATATTCCCCTGTCTCCTCATTTTGTCTACCTCTCTGTGTCTGTTTCTGTGTATTAGGAAAGTCAGCCATATCTCCTGCTGTTAAAAGTAGTGGCTTTATGAAGAGGAGGTCTTATAGTGCCCTGCAGTGCACTGTTCCCTCTTCACCAGAAAGTGACACTTCAAAGGAGTCTGCTGTATGTTGCTTGTGTTGCTTTGCTTGCGTTGCGTTGCTTGCGTCCTACTATTGTGCTTTCTCTTTCAGTCCAGACTTTTGCACTGACTATCTGCCTCTTGTGGGCTGTGCTTGCTTTCTGTGGTATTAGACCCAGGCAGGGCGGCTTGAGAGGGCATGACCATAGGAGGGCTCAGGAGCCAGGCAGCAGTGTTAACCAAAATTTGCACCGAGTCAGTAGTCCCAGGCCAGATCCCCTAAATCACGGTGGTGGCCAGCGGCGTGGCATGTGTTAGCTGGACACAAAGCACACGGCTGAGGTAGTGACAAGAAGCGTACGGGTCTGTGTGTGGTGGCTGGGGGCATTCAACTTTAGCAAAATCTGCACTGAGCTGCTAGACCTGGCTAGATCTGCCAGAGTGCGATGGCCACAGGGCCACAGCACGCGGAGGCAGTGATTGGGTGGAGCGCACGCAGTGTTCATAAAATTTGCCCTGAGCCCAGGGCCTAGGCCAGCATACTTAGAGTGGGTGATTCCTCAGGAGAACTCAAGGCACAGCGCACTGCTGGCGCTACCTCACGGGTGTCTGTGCAGCACTGCCTCCCGCCTGTGTCTGTTTATGCTGGAGGGTGGGAGGAAAAATGGCACCACACCTGCCAGTTCCTTTGTTCTCAGAGGAATTCCTCAGTGTGCTCTGAAATCTCTATAAACAGATCTCGTTGCCTTTGTGCAAGCTGTCACGTCTGTGTTGACTCTTCTAAAGGTCCTCGTCTCTTTAAGGGCGGGGACCTGGCTATCACGTGCACTCCTGGCTACCCAGTGCTGAGTCACCTGACCTTCAGAGCTCTAGACTCCCAACTCCCGTAGTTATACAGAGTCATGGAGTTCAGTGCCTCTGGTTTTCAAGGCTGGAAGTTATGGGCATTCTTTTTTCCTATGTAAACTCCCCGGTGCTTTGCCTTCTCTGTGACCACAGCTTCCTTTCTCCTGTGGGCAGTGCTCCTGGCTGCCTTTCTGCCCTTTCTAACCTCTCCAGGGCTGGCTTCCTGTATTTGGCTGTGGAGTTTGTTCTGCTAGTCTTCAGATCACTCTTCAGTTTATTGACTCAGATGTGAGTGATATGTAGCTGTAAAAGTAGGATGGGATGAGCTTAGGGTCCTCTTACTCCACCATCTTGCATCCCCTCCTCATACAAATGTTTTACAAGTTTAGAGCTTTTGGGCACCTGGGTGGCTCAGTAGGTTAGTTGTTCAGCTTCGGCTCAGGTCATGATCTAGTGGTTCGTGGGGTTCGAGCCCTGCATCGGACTCTTTGCTGACAGCTCAGGGCCTGGAGCTTGCTTCGAATTCTGGGTCTCCCTTTCTCTCTGCCCCTCCCCTGCTCACGCTCTGTCTCCCTCTCTCAAAAACAAATAAATGTTAAAAAGATAAGTAAATAAAAACTTGGCGCTTTTGGTTAGGTATTTGGTCTTTGTCTCATTAATGATGTTTGTTTTCTTGGTTTGTTATTTTGTGAGTAACTGGCAACACTAATTTTTAACATAGATATTTGGGGCTCCTGAAAAATAAATGTTTCTTTTCTTCCCCCAGTTGGCACATATGTATACATATGTTTATATACATCTATACATATACAAACAGGAAAAGTGGTTAGCATTTTTAGAGGTTTAATGCTGACATAAGTAGTGGTAGTATAAGGCCATGATCACTTGTGGTTTTGAATTTTGAATGGTAACGATAAACTCATTTTTACTTCTTTTACTGTATAAATTTAATGAGAGTACAAGAATTTTAATGCAGAATAATTTAGTAGTCAAGGTGAACTTTATCCGTAACTTTTTACTATAAAAGTTCCACCAAGACTATTTTCATTTGTACACATAAGTGTCTTTGGCTGGGGGGTGGGGCGGGGGGGCGGATTTAGTAATCAGAAGGATTTGTAAAGGAGAATTTTACTTGGGAGGAGTTTTTTCTTTACCTTGTTCCCTGTAGCTACCATTTACTTACCATTTACTGGGCTAGGTACTTTATGTAGTCTCATTTTATTCTTACGGCAACCCAGCGAGGTTGCCTTTGTTAACCTTGTAGTACAAATTAGGTTAAGTAGCTTGCTCAGGTTCATACAGTAGTAATGGTAAAGTTGGGATTTAAATCGAGATCTGTCTGTGCTCTTTTCATTGCACTACCCTCCCTCCTGTCAAGGGATCAGATATGAGAAACATAAAAAGGGATAATGAAAGGTAAACTAGGGGAAAAAATGAAAAAATAAAAAGTTTAGAAAAATTAAAATATTTAGAATTTAATCTTAGAGAAAAAATATTTTTTATGGAAAAATTACTCATTTTGCTGGAAAAGCTTTTCTAGAACAAGGACTTATGTAGAGAGTAAGATTAAGGCCTCTAGATATTAAGCCAAATATTTTATAAACAGTCTTTTTTTTTTTTATTTATTTATTTATTTTTTTTTTATTTATATATGAAATTTATTGTCAAATTGGTTTCCATACAACACCCAGTGCTCATCCCAAAAGGTGCCCTCCTCAATACCCATCACCCACCCTCTCCTCCCTCCCACCCCCCATCAACCCTCAGTTTGCTCTCAGTTCTCAACAGTCTCTTATGCTTTGGCTCTCTCCCACTCTAACCTCTTTTTTTTTTTTTTTTTTTTCCTTCCCCTCCCCCATGGGTTCCTGTTGAGTTTCTCAGGATCCACATAAGAGTGAAACCATATGGTATCTGTCTTTCTCTGTATGGCTTATTTCACTTAGCATCACACTCTCCAGTTCCATCCACGTTGCTACAAAAGGCCATATTTCATTTTTTCTCATTGCCACGTAGTATTCCATAGTGTATATAAACCACAATTTCTTTATCCATTCATCAGTTGATGGACATTTAGGCTCTTTCCATAATTTGGCTATTGTTGAGAGTGCTGCTATGAACATTGGGGTACAAGTGCCCCTATGCATCAGTACTCCTGTGTCCCTTGGATAAATTCCTAGCAGTGCTATTGCTGGGTCATAGGGTAGGTCTATTTTTAATTTTCTGAGGAACCTCCACACTGCTTTCCAGAGCGGCTGCACCAATTTGCATTCCCACCAACAGTGCAAGAGGGTTCCCGTTTCTCCACATCCTCTCCAGCATCTAGAGTCTCCTGATTTGTTCATTTTGGCCACTCTGACTGGCGTGAGGTGATATCTGAGTGTGGTTTTGATTTGTATTTCCCTGATAAGGAGCGACGCTGAACATCTTTTCATGTGCCTGTTGGCCATCCGGATGTCTTCTTTAGAGAAGTGTCTATTCATGTTTTCTGCCCATTTCTTCACTGGGTTATTTGCTTTTCGGGTGTGGAGTTTGGTGAGCTCTTTATAGATTTTGGAGACTAGCCCTTTGTCCGATATGTCATTTGCAAAGATCTTTTCCCATTCCGTTGGTTGCCTTTTAGTTTTGTTGGTTGTTTCCTTTGCTGTGCAGAAGCTTTTTATCTTCATAAGGTCCCAGTAATTCACTTTTGCTTTTAATTCCCTTGCCTTTGGGGATGTGTCGAGTAAGAGATTGCTACGGCTGAGGTCAGAGAGGTCTTTTCCTGCTTTCTCCTCTAGGGTTTTGATGGTTTCCTGTCTCACATTCAGGTCCTTTATCCATTTTGAGTTTATTTTTGTGAATGGTGTGAGAAAGTGGTCTAGTTTCAACCTTCTGCATGTTGCTGTCCAATTCTCCCAGCACCATTTGTTAAAGAGACTGTCTTTTTTCCATTGGATGTTCTTTCCTGCTTTGTCAAAGATGAGTTGGCCATACGTTTGTGGGTCTAGTTCTGGGGTTTCTATTCTATTCCATTGGTCTATGTGTCTGTTTTTGTGCCAATACCATGCTGTCTTGATGATGACAGCTTTGTAGTAGAGGCTAAAGTCTGGGATTGTGATGCCTCCTGCTTTGGTCTTCTTCTTCAAAATGACTTTGGCTATTCGGGGCCTTTTGTAGTTCCATATGAATTTTAGGATTGCTTGTTCTAGTTTCGAGAAGAATGCTGGTGCAATTTTGATTGGGATTGCATTGAATGTGTAGATAGCTTTGGGTAGTATTGACATTTTGACAATATTTATTCTTCCAATCCATGAGCAGGGAATGTCTTTCCATTTCTTTAAATCTTCTTCAATTACCTTCATAAGCTTTCTATAGTTTTCAGCATACAGATCCTTTACATCTTTGGTTAGATTTATTCCTAGGTATTTTATGCTTCTTGGTGCAATTGTGAATGGGATCAGTTTCCTTATTTGTCTTTCTGTTGCTTCATTGTTAGTGTATAAGAATGCAACTGATTTCTGTACATTGATTTTGTATCCTGCAACTTTGCTGAATTCATGTATCAGTTCTAGCAGACTTTTGGTGGAGTCTGTCGGATTTTCCATGTATAATATCATGTCATCTGCAAAAAGCGAAAGCTTGACTTCATCTTTGCCAATTTTGATGCCTTTGATTTCCTTTTGTTGTCTGATTGCTGATGCTAGAACTTCCAGCACTATGTTAAACAACAGCGGTGAGAGTGGGCATCCCTGTCGTGTTCCTGATCTCAGGGAAAAAGCTCTCAGTTTTTCCCCGTTGAGGATGATGTTAGCTGTGGGCTTTTCATAAATGGCTTTTATGATCTTTAAGTATGTTCCTTCTATCCCAACTTTCTCAAGGGTTTTTATTAAGAAAGGGTGCTGGATTTTGTCAAAGGCCTTTTCTGCATCGATTGACAGGATCATATGGTTTTTCTCTTTTTTTTTGTTAATGTGATGTATCACGTTGATTGATTTGCGAATGTTGAACCAGCCCTGCATCCCAGGAATGAATCCCACTTGATCATGGTGAACAATTCTTTTTATATGCCGTTGAATTCGATTTGCTAGTATCTTATTGAGAATTTTGGCATCCGTATTCATCAGGGATATTGGCCTGTAGTTCTCTTTTTTTACTGGGTCTCTGTCTGGTTTAGGAATCAAAGTAATACTGGCTTCATAGAATGAGTCTGGAAGTTTTCCTTCCCTTTCTATTTCTTGGAATAGCTTGAGAAGGATAGGTATTATCTCTGCTTTAAACGTCTGGTAGAACTCCCCTGGGAAGCCATCTGGTCCTGGACTCTTATTTGTTGGGAGATTTTTGATAACCGATTCAATTTCTTCGCTGGTGATGGGTCTGTTCAAGCTTTCTATTTCCTCCTGATTGAGTTTTGGAAGAGTGTGGGTGTTCAGGAATTTGTCCATTTCTTCCAGGTTGTCCAATTTGTTGCCATATAATTTTTCATAGTATTCCCTGATAATTGTTTGTATCTCTGAGGGATTGGTTGTAATCATTCCATTTTCATTCATGATTTTATCTATTTGGGTCATCTCCCGTTTCTTTTTGAGAAGCCTGGCTAGAGGTTTGTCAATTTTGTTTATTTTTTCAAAAAACCAACTCTTGGTTTCGTTGATCTGCTCTACAGTTTTTTTAGATTCTATATTGTTTATTTCTGCTCTGATCTTTATTATTTCTCTTCTTCTGCTGGGTTTAGGCTGCCTTTGCTGTTCTGCTTCTATTTCCTTTAGGTGTGCTGTTAGATTTTGTATTTGGGATTTTTCTTGTTTCTTGAGATAGGCCTGGATTGCAATGTATTTTCCTCTCAGGACTGCCTTCGCTGCGTCCCAAAGCGTTTGGATTGTTGTATTTTCATTTTCGTTTGTTTCCATATATTTTTTAATTTCTTCTCGAATTGCCTGGTTGACCCACTCATTCGTTAGTAGGGTGTTCTTTAACCTCCATGCTTTTGGAGGTTTTCCAGACTTTTTCCTGTGGTTGATTTCAAGCTTCATAGCATTGTGGTCTGAAAGTATGCATGGTATGATTTCAATTCTTGTAAACTTATGAAGGGCTGTTTTGTGACCCAGTATATGATCTATCTTGGAGAATGTTCCATGTGCACTCGAGAAGAAAGTCTATTCTGTTGCTTTGGGATGCAGAGTTCTAAATATATCTGTCAAGTCCATCTGATCCAATGTCTCATTCAGGGCCCTTGTTTCTTTGTTGACCGTGTGTCTAGATGATCTATCCATTTCTGTAAGTGGGGTGTTAAAGTCCCCTGCAATTACCACATTCTTATCAATAAGGTTGCTTGTGTTTATGAGTAATTGTTTTATATATTTGGGCGCTCCGGTATTCGGCGCATAGACATTTATAATTGTTAGCTCTTCCTGATGGATAGACCCTGTCACTATTATATAATGTCCTTCTTCATCTCTTGTTACAGCCTTTAATTGAAAGTCTAGTTTGTCTGATATAAGTATGGCTACTCCAGCTTTCTTTTGGCTTCCAGTAGCATGATAAATAGTTCTCCATCCCCTCACTCTCAATCTAAAGGTGTCCTCAGGTCTAAAATGAGTCTCTTGTAGACAGCAAATAGATGGGTCTTGTTTTTTTATCCATTCTGATACCCTATGTCTTTTGGTTGGCGCATTTAATCCATTTACATTCAGTGTTATTATAGAAAGATATGGGTTTAGAGTCATTGTGATGTCTGTATGTTTTATGCTTGTATTGATGTCTCTGGTACTTTGTCTCACAGGGTCCCCCTTAGGATCTCTTGTAGGGCTGGTTTAGTGGTGACAAATTCCTTCAGTTTTTGTTTGTTTGGGAAGACCTTTATCTCTCCTTCTATTCTAAATGACAGGCTTGCTGGATAAAGGATTCTCGGCTGCATATTTTTTCTGTCTAGCAAACTGAAAATCTCGTGCCAACTCTTTCTGGCCTGCCAAGTTTCAAAAGAGAGATCAGTCACGAGTCTTATAGGTCTCCCTTTATATGTGAGGGCACGTTTACCCCTTGCTGCTTTCAGAATTTTCTCTTTATCCTTGTATTTTGCCAGTTTCACTATGATATGTCGTGCAGAAGATCGATTCAAGTTACGTCTGAAGGGAGTTCTCTGTGCCTCTTGGATTTCAATGCCTTTTTCCTTCCCCACTTCAGGGAAGTTCTCAGCTATGATTTCTTCAAGTACCCCTTCAGCACCTTTCCCTCTCTCTTCCTCCTCTGGGATACCAATGATGCGTATATTATTTCTTTTTAGTGTATCACTTAGTTCTCTAATTTTCCCCTCATACTCCTGGATTTTTTTATCTCTCTTTTTCTCAGCTTCCTCTTTTTCCATAACTTTATCTTCTAGTTCACCTATTCTCTCCTCTGCCTCTTCAATCCGAGCTGTCGTGGTTTCCATTTTGTTATGCATTTCATTTAAAGCGTTTTTCAGCTCCTCGTGACTGTTCCTTAGTCCCTTGATCTCTGTAGCAAGAGATTCTCTGCTGTCAGCTATACTGTTTTCAAGCCCAGCGATTAATTTTATGACTATTATTCTAAATTCACTTTCTGTTATATTATTTAAATCCTTTTTGATCAGCTCATTAGCTGTTGTTATTTCCTGGAGATTCTTCTGAGGGGAATTCTTCCGCTTGGTCATTTTGGATAGTCCCTGGCGTGGTGAGGACCTGCAGGGCACTTCCCCTGTGCTGCGGTGTATAACTGGAGTTGGTGGGCGGAGCCGCAGTCAGACCTGATGTCTGCCCCCAGCCCACCGCTGGGGCCACAGTCAGACTGGTGCGTGCCTTCTCTTCCCCTCTCCTAGGGGCGGGATTCACTGTGGGGTGGGGTGGCCTGTCTGGGCTACTTGCACACTGCCAGGCTTGTGATGCTGGGGATCTGGCGTCTTAGCTGGGGTGGGTAGGCAAGGTGCACAGGGGCAGGAGGGGCAGGCTTAGCTTGCTTCTCCTTAGGTGATCCACTTCAGGAGGGGCCCTGTGGCAGCAGCAGGGAGTCAGATCCGCTGCCGGAGGTTTGGCTCCGCACAAGCGCAGAGTTGGGTGTTTGCGCGGAGCGAGCAAGTTCCCTGGCAGGAACTGGTTCTCTTTGGGATTTTGGCTGGGGGATGGGCGGGGAAGATGGCGCTGGCGAGCGCCTTTGTTCCCCACCAAACTGAGCTCTGTCGTTCGGGGGCTCAGCAGCTCTCCTTCCCTTTGTCCTCCAGCCTTCCCGCTTTCTGAGCAGAGCTGTTAACTTATGACCTCCCAGCCGCTAAGTCGCGCTTGCTGTCGGAACACAGTCTGTCAGGCCCCTCCGCTTTTTGCAAGCCAGACTCGGGGGCTCTGCTTGGCCGGCGAGCCGCCCCTCCGCCCCGGCTCCCTCCCGCCAGTCCGTGGAGCGCGCACCGCCTCGCCGCCCTTCCTACCCTCTTCCGTGGGCCTCTCGTCTGCGCTTGGCTCCGGCGACTCCGTTCTGCTAATCCTCTGGCGGTTTTCTGGGTTATTTAGGCAGGTGTAGGTGGAATCTAAGTGATCAGCAGGACGCGCAGTGAGCCCAGCGTCCTCCTACGCCGCCATCTTCCCTAAAATTCTATAAACAGTCTTAAAGCAAATTAAACTGTCATGTAGATATCTTATCTCAATGGAATATACTTGGTATGAAGCCTAACAGTGTCATCTCTTTCCTTGTCAGATGTTGATGATGGAGATACAGTGACAGATTTCATGGCTCAAGAGCGAGAAAGAGGCATTACTATTCAGTCTGCTGCTGTTACGTTTGATTGGAAGGGATATAGAGTCAATTTAATTGATACGCCAGGTATGGTGCTGTTTGAGCAACGCAGAGGTGCTGCATCATTTGAGGTTTTTATTCATGTTTGTGTTTCCTTTTAAATTGTGGTCAAAAATATATCCTAAAATTTACCATCCTAACCATTTTTAAGTGTACAGCTCAGTAGGTAAGTATATTTACATTGTTGCGAAACTGATGTCCAGGAGTACTTAGTCTTGCACAACTGAAACTATATATCCATTATATAACTACTACTCTTTGTCATCTGCTCCCATTGCTGGTAATTACTCTTCTACTTTGTAATCTAGGAGATTACTTTAGATACCTCATATGAGCAGAATCATACAGTTTTTGTCCTTTTGTGGGTGACTTACTTTGCTTAGCATGAAATCTTTCAAGGTTTATCTGTCTTATAATATGTGAGAGGATTTCCTTTATTTTATTTTTTAAAAAAAATTTTTTTTCAACGTTTATTTATTTTTGGGACAGAGAGAGACACAGCATGAACGGGGGAGGGGCAGAGAGAGAGGGAGACACAGATACGGAAACAGGCTCCAGGCTCTGAGCCATCCGCCCAGAGCCTGACGCGGGGCTCGAACTCCCGGACCGCGAGATGGTGACCTGGCTGAAGTCGGACGCTTAACCGACTGCGCCACCCAGGCGCCCCGGATTTCCTTTATTTTTAAGGCTGCATAATATTCCATTGTACATATATAACATAATTTGTATGTAAATATACATCATTCATCCATTGATGGACATTTGGGTTCTTTCCACCTCTTGGCCATTGTGAATAGTTTTACTATGAGTGTGGTGTGCAGATATGTCTTTCAGACTCTCCCTTCGGTTCTTTTGGATATGTACCCCAAAGTGGGATTGCTGGATCATGTTTTTTTGTTCAGTTTTTAAAAGATTTTAAGTGTTGGGGCTCCTAGGTGGTTCAGTAGGTTGAGTGTCCTGGCTTAGCTCAGGTCATGATCTCACGGTCCATGAGTTTGAGCCCCGTGTCGGGCTCTGTGCTGACAGCTCAGAGCCTGGAGCCTGCTCAGATTCTGTGTCTCCCTCTCTCTCAGCCCCTCCCCTGCTCATGCTCTGTCCCTCTCTCTCTCTAAAATAAATAAACATAGAAAAATGAATAAAAGATTTTAAGTGTTATGTTTCTCATCTTTTTTTTAGGTCATGTAGACTTTACCTTGGAGGTTGAGCGCTGCCTTAGAGTGTTGGATGGTGCAGTAGCTGTGTTTGATGCCTCTGCTGGTGTAGAGGTAAAAAATATTCTCAAAGTAAATATTCTCAAAGTTGGCATGAAGATACCAACAACATGATTTTTTCTTAAAGTAGAATGTATCAGATTTAGTTACGATAGCCCTGTATTTGTTAAGTTCATATTAATCAAATTATGGTGAAATTGGAATTTAATACTGCAATCACATATACAGGTCTATATGTGATCTCAAATATTTCGTAATAAAAGGGAAATAGTTGCTTTTCTGTAGAAAATATGAAAGTTAGTGCTGAAAACTGTGAAGAGCTTGAGATTCTTACCTGTTTTTTTAAGCTAACTAGTTAACCTGCCACAGTTTTATGGCATGCTGGCATAAGACATAAGACTTTTGAGTCAGAGACAAAGGACTGTTAGTCACAGGAGTAGCAATAGCCAGAGTGTCGATAATTTCTTGTCTTCGTTACCGAAGCCCCAATTCCCACAGGGTGACCTAAAGAGAGTCAGGAGAGTCAAGAGTTGCACATGCCATGGAACCCTGTGCTTAGAAAATGCACATGTTTTATAATGGGCAGTAAGCATGCCTGCTGTTTGCTCTGGAGAGAGGTGTTATCTTCCAGGCTTATAAACAAACCTACCTTTTGACTCAGAGGAAGACACTTCTCTTTCTAAGCCGTTTACTATATTTGAAGACATCTTTGAAGACATAGTCCAGAACAAAGGCAGTTAGTGCCTTTCCTAGCAAACTATGTAGAAAGGTGAAATACCCATGAAGAATTGTGTCCTAACAGTTACTGAGTTTTTTGAATAAATCTTAAAAGTGGATTTAAAATAAATTATACTGGGGTCAGTTATGTACTCTTTAGCGTATCGCTATATGTCTTACAATTTCAAGATTGGCTTTTTATTAAATATAGAATCCTCTTCACTTCTTCTAATCTTAAAATTACTAAAAGTGATACACTAAATGATCGATATTAACATTTCCCAAATGATACAAATCGACACCATGGGCTTTCTCATAGGATGCACTAAGAAGGGCACAACTTTATGTTGTATTCTTGGCAGAATGTTTGGCCCAAATCTAATCATGAGAAGGCAATCAAATGAAATTTTTAAAAAGTTTTTTTTAATGTTTGTTTATTTTTGAAAGAGAGAGAGTGCGAGCAGGAGAGGGGCAGAGAGAGAGGGAGACACAGAATCCGAAGTAGGCTCCAGGCTTTGGGCTGTCAACACAGAGCCCCATGTGGGACTTGAACTCCTGAACCATGAGATCACGACCTGAACTGAAGTTGGATGCTTAACTGACTGAGCCACACAGGCACTCCTGTAGTTGAAAGGATTTTAAACAAACGAGAAAACTAAATGTAATATGATCTTTGGAAGGATCCGGGATTCAAAAACAAAAAGTTACAAAGAGCATCAGTAGGAAAACCAGAATAATTTTAATATAGATGATATGTTATTAGAAAAAAGTATTGTAGGGGCACCCGGGTGGCTCAGTTGGTTAGGCGTCCGACTTCAGCTCAGGTCATGATCTCACGGTCTGTGAGTTCGAGCCCTGCGTCGGGCTCTGTGCTGACAGCTCATATCCTGGAGCCTGTTTCCGATTCTGTGTCTCCCTCTTTCTCTGCCCCTCCCCTGCTCACACTCTGTCTCTCTCTGTCTCAAAAATAAATAAACATTAAAAAGAAAAAAAAGAAAAAAGTATTGTATCAGCTTAAATTCTTTGAATATGATCTTTGTAAATGGTTATGTAGGAGAATATCCTTATTTTTAGAAAATACAGGCTGAAGTATTTAGGATGAAAGTGTCATGATATCTGCATCTTGCTCTAGTGGTTCACCTCCCAGGCACACATACACGTATGTTGTTAGTTTGGGTACTTTGAGCATTAGATGCCAAGTTGGGATTAGATGCATAAGAGATTTATTGGTGGAAATCCCTGTGAAGAGTAAAGGAGAAAAGAGAGAAGTGGAAGAGAGCTTTCAGACCAGAGGGCAGATCAGGGAGCTCTTGGTGACAGGACGACTGATTGGGTAGGAAGAGTTTCAGACTATAGCACATTTCCAAAAGGGGTTTGGCTAGGCTGATGGAAGTCCTCAAGGCAAAGTCGCCTGTTGGAGAAGTCCCACATGTTTTGTAGGAATAACCTACATTAGTACTTCTGCTCTGCTTGGCCATTAGCTGGTCCTTGAGAGACCGTGGTAGTTAGTCAAGATGAATAGCACCTGGAGCTATCATTTAATTATGCTCTGTGTAGTAGATCCAAGTGGCACATTCCCATACCCAGTGCCCCCATTCTAATGTGTTCATATGCACGTTTGGGGAGAAAAAGGCAAGTGTGGCAAAGTGTTCATACTTGATGAATCTAGGTGAAGGGTACATGGGTATTTATTGTACTGTTTTTTTACCTTTTTTATAGGTTTGAGATTTTTCAGAATGAAAAGTTGTTGGGGGGAAATAATACAGTTATGGAAAGCCCAACCTGAGGACTGCTGACAGGCAGTGATGTTTTTTTGATCTAAGTACAGCCTGACCTTGAGGTCTGAGGTTGATTATGCATTATTCCCATTTCTTTCTGATCACTTCGCGTCCTAATGGTTGCATTCTTTCTGTCATTATGACTTGTATATGTACATTTGACAGATGGCATTATTTACAAAATTGAAATATATTGGAATAGGAAATTTCTGAATTTGTGACACAGAAGCCTTTTATGTGCTACAACATGCTAAAATGGACTTTTAGCTAGCAAGTGGGATAATGGAAGTCTTTCTATATTTTCTAATATGCTTTTTTCTTGGAAAATTTATAATATACCCCCAGACCCCACCTCACCATATGCAGAAATTAGTTACCTTGGGGGTAGGTAACAATATCTTAGGATATAAAGCATACTAGAAGAAGAAAAGTTGATTCATTGGACTTTATCAAAATTACATCTTATTAAAACTAAAAAAATTAAAAAATAAAAAGGGAAGCTGTAGGCTATGAAAAAATTTCTCATGTTAGATATAGTATATGAATGTTAAATTTCCAGAATGCTTTAACACTATTGATTATGTAGGAAAATATCATTGTTTTAGGAAGTATGTGCTGAAATTTTCATAGTACATGGTGCATGGGTGTGATCAAGGACTTGTATCCAGAATATATGAATAACTACAAATCAGTAATAAAAACTTACAACTCAGCAAATAAATGGACAAGAGACTTGAGTGGATTTTTCACCAGAGACATGAATGGCCCAGTGAGCACATGAAAAGATGCTCAGTCTCATTGATTATCGAGAAATGCAAATTAAAATTACAAAGAAAAACTATTTGACACCCACAAGAATGGCTAAAGTTGAAAAAAATGATGGCAAATACTGGCTGAAGTTGTGGAACAAGTGGAACTCTTATACACTGTTGGTGGAACTGTAAAATATTATACTTTGGAAGACTATTTGGCAGTTTCTTATAAAATGAAGTCTGCACATATCCTCTTACCCAGCACTTCTACTCCTGTATCTTTATCCAAGGGAATGAGAACATTTGTCTCCTAAAGACTTTTTCAGAATATTTACAGCAGCTAAATTCATAATAGCCCGAAACTAGAAGTAATCTGGGTACTCATCCACAGGTGGACAAACAAGCTGGCACATTTATACGAAGGGGTTTAGCCAAAAACAAAACAACAACAAAAATAACAGCCATCATACCTAACAACATAAATGAATGTCAAAAACTTTATGTTTAGTGAAACAAGCCATGTTATTTATATGAGATTCAAAAATGGAATGAATCTGTGGTGACAAATGTGAGGACAGGTTGTTTATGGGGGATGGGACATAAGAAAAATTTCTTAGGTTCTATATCTTGGTTGGGATAGTAGCTATACAAATCTATGCATTTACAAGAATGCACTATACACTTGAGTGTTTTTTATTCTATCTAAATTTTACCTAAACAAATTATATAAAGTGGCTTCTGTATCAGGTAATGTCAGCACATTAGGCTTTGTATGCTCTGTTCTAGGGCTTTGAGACTCCACTAGGCAGAGATATTGTAACAGACTCAAACTATTTATATTTAAAATGTGTAAAAATTAGAATTAAAAGAAGTCAAATAGAAAAGCATATGAGAGGGGCGCCTGGGTGGCTCATTTGGTTAAACATCTGACTCTTGATTTCGGTTCAGGTCATAATCTCGTGGTTTGTGGGATCAAGCTCCGTATTGGGGCTCCGTGCTGACAGCCTGGAACCTGCCTGGGAGTCTCTTTCTCCCTCTCTCTCTCTCTCTCTATCTCTGCCCCCTCCCATGCATGCATGTGTGCTTTCTGTCTCTCTCAAAATAAATAATTAAAAAAAAAAATACGTGAGAATTGCTACTAAGAAATACAGTTATTGGCTTTTTTCTCCCTCGCTCTTCAGTTTAACTCAATATTTATTTTTTTTTTTTTAATTTTTTTTTTCAACGTTTATTTATTTTTGGGACAGAGAGAGACAGAGCATGAACGGGGGAGGGGCAGAGAGAGAGGGAGACACAGAATCGGAAACAGGCTCCAGCCTCTGAGCCATCAGCCCAGAGCCTGACTCGGGGCTCGAACTCAGGGACTGCGAGATCGTGACCTGGCTGAAGTCGGACGCTTAACCGACTGCGCCACCCAGGCGCCCCTAACTCAATATTTAAACATTCACAATAAAAATGCATGTACTTTTAAAAAGTTTTATTTAAATTTTAATTAACACATAGTGCAATATTGGTTTCAGGAGTAAAAATGCATATTTTTATCACAATATCATTTTTTATAATACAGTCCTATTCTTTTTACATTACAACAACAAAAGAATTAAGGCAAAAGTCCCTATTTTGCTGGTCAGCAAACTGATGAGTTCAGTTTGTGACCTGTTCTGGGTAAGGTGAAGCCAGACAAAAATGACATCTTCTGGTTCTTGATTAAGTCCTCTTTCCATGATTCTTAATACCTCCCAGGTGTTTGTTCTCCTTGTATGGCAACCTAGACCACCCAAAGGAGTATTCTCAGTTTGAAGCATGTTCTGTATCACACTTCATCATCTTCTTTGTTCTATTACCCACTAGCAGAAGAGTAGCTAGTGCAGCGGCACTAATTCTGTGTTGGAACAGGGCCCAGTTCCATGTTATAATAGATTCTTAGATCTATTTGTTCCATGTGTAGTGGAGTTATTTTTGTCCAATATGTGGTTTTTTTTTCCCTTTCTCTTTGCTCCAGGCCCAGACTCTCACAGTATGGAGGCAAGCTGATAAACACAAGATACCTCGAATCTGTTTTTTAAACAAAATGGACAAAACTGGAGCAAGGTATTTCAAGGGTTTGCCGCCCCCCCCCCCCCCCTTTGTTAAAAGTAGAAATACAGGGGTACCTGGGTGGCTCAGTCGGTTAAGCATCCAACTTCGACTCAGGTCATGATCTAACGGTTTGGGAGTTCAAGCCCCACGTTTGGCTCTGTGCTGACAGCTCAGAGCCTGGAGCCTGCTTGGGATTCTGGTTCTGTCTCTCTGCCCCTCCCCTCATTACATTCTGTCTCTCTCCTCTCTCTCCCCTCTCTCTCAAGAATAAATAAACATTAAAAAAAGTAGGAATACAATTTTGAGTTTTTAATGGACTATAACTTAAATTTGTAAATAGCTGTTCGCTCTAGAGTATAAATATTCCATGGAATCTCAATTCAGTCCCATTAAAAAAGGAGTTTCAAAACAGGTAGAAATGTGATAAGGAGAGATCCTGGTCAGTGTGTAAGTGGCAAATACAAAACACCAACTGTCCCTCTCCTCAAACCACACAGTATGCTTTGTGTTTATGTACTTTTCTATCCTAATTCTGAACTGATAACATGATACCAAGAACGCCTAAGGTAAAGTTACAGCAAAATTGGGCTGGCTTTTAGAAGAAAGGGGATAGCTGTGTGTGATAGCAAATGTAGTTGTTAGAAGAATCCTTGAGTTATAATGACAGATCATGCATTTGAATGTCTAACTGAACTTTATTATTGATGACTTTGATCAGTTTATTTAATCTTAGTTTCAAACTATAATAAGTGAAGCTTATAATAATAATACTCTAGATATCTCTGTGGCAAGATTATGGTAGATACTCAAGCACTGTTTGAAGTTGACATTGAAAGTTTACTCAAGATATTGTCATGTGGAAAACTGTTCACTGGTGAACATTAGGGACAATGAAAATGGTTGTGATTTTAGAGACCATTCTTAAATCTGTTTTAAGAATCTTAACATTTAAGGGGCGCCTGAGTGGCTCAGTCGGTTGAGCATCCAATTCTTGATTTCCGCTCAAGTCATGATCTCACAGTTCATGAGACGAAGCCTGCATTGAGCTCCTTCTGACAGCAAGGAGCTTGCTTGCGATCTCTTTCTCTCTCCCAAAATAAATAAATAAACATTAAAAAAAATCTTAACATTTTTTAAGTTTATTTATTTATTTTTGAGAGAGAGAGGGAGCAAATGAGCAGGGGAGGGTCAGAGAGAAAATCCCAAGCAGGCTCTGTACTGTCAGCACAGAGCCCAGTGTGGGGCCCTAACTAATGAACCACAAGATCATGACCTGAGCGAGAGTCGGACGTTTAACTGACCGAGCCACCCAGGCGGCCCAAGAATCTTAACATTTTTAATTATAGTTATTTTGCTTCCTGCAGTTTTAAATATGCGGTTGAAAGCATCAGAGAGAAGTTGAAGGCAAAGCCATTACTTTTACAGGTTGGTTGATTAATATTTGATTTATTAATAGCAGCAGCTGCAAATTTCCTCATCATTTTATTGTGACATATATATCTGAAACTATCTCAGATGTTTTTTGGAAGAAGTTGGCATGTAAATAAAAGATATAGATTATGGTAATAATGTTAATAACCATTTGGGGGAAAGTGGAGAAAGGTAACATTTTCTCATCAATGCAGTTCTAATTGAGTTATCATTTAATAAAGTTAATCTTGCTCTGATTTGCAGTTACCACTTGGTGAAGGCAAAGCTTTCAAAGGAGTTGTGGATGTAGTAAATAAAGAAAAACTTCTTTGGAATCCTAATTCAGATGATGGGAAAGACTTTGTGAGGAATCCCCTTTTGGAAATGAGTGATCCTGAGTTGCTTAAGGAGACAACTGAAGCAAGGAATGCCTTAATTGAGCAGGTAAAGTAAATACTTTGATTTTACATTTGCATATTTAGAAAATTTAAAAATATTTTATATATTATGAAATTTATGAAGTCAATATATACTTTATGTATATTTAAAGTGTAATATATAAAGTGTAATGAAGAATATGATGAACACCAATGTTTCTACCACCCAGCTTAAGAAATAGAATATTAGCAATACCCTTGAATCTTTGTGTGACACTTCTGTTTAAATCTCTCTCCTTTCCACTTATCATTTACTCCCTCCACCACTATTTTGGTTGTAGCCTTTTCTTTCATTTGCTTTGTTTTATAGTTCGCTACAAATGTATATATTCATGAAGGACTTAGTTTTCCATGGTTTTGAACTTTCCATAAATGGAGTGATATTGTTTGTATTTTATAACAGTACATTGCAGATTCATCTTTGTTGTTATGTGTGGTTATGCTTCATTTTCAATCTTGTGTCATGTTCCAATATGATTATACCACATTTGTCCATTCTTCTGTGGGTGGACTTTGAGGTTATGTTGTCTGTTTTGCTGTTACAAACAGTGTTGCTGTGAACATCTTTGTATGTATCTCCTTGTACACACTTGTGACAATTTGTTTAGGGTTAAACCTAGGAATATCAGAGAGTGTGTCCGTCTTTTATTTTATCAAATGTCACATTAACTTAGAAAATTTTAAAGCCATTAATTTTATAGTTAATAGGTAACTCTGGACCTCATCCACCCTCAAAATTTTAATAGAAAGTAGTAAGATTGTTAATATTTATGATATTTTATATGGTATTCTTGGCATATATACTAATAAACGTGGTTTATTTCTGCTATAAGTTTAAGTGCAGTGGCACTAATTGTATCTCTTTGGATTCTATCTCTCTCAAAATAAATAAACTTATATAAAAAAATACATACATACATTTCACTACCATAAGATTCAGAGAGTGAATGGCACGTGCCGTAAACTCTCTGAATCTTATGGTAGTGAAAAACATTTGAATCTGAACTGTTTGATTTTTTTAATTTCTGAATTAAATTGGTCAGAGTAGATCCTGTCATCATTGTTTTCATTAATCTTTTGTATGAAGTTGTTCTTGAAGTAATTATTTCCCTTTATAACATACAGTAATCATCAACTTTATCATTAACAGAATAATGGTCATTGTTCTTTTTATTACTGGGTAACTGTTACTGAGGACTTACTGTGAACTAGTTTAAGTGCTTTACATGTGATACATTTAATCCTCATAGCAGCCTGTATTATCCTTGTTTTACTGGTGGGGAAACACAAACTTAGAATCCTTAACGAATTTGTCATACAGCTAATAAGGAGCAGTGCTGGAACCTGAACCCAGGTCTGATTCCATTTAGAGCTGGAGCTCTTACCCACTTTGCTTTATTGCTTCTCTAATTTGGGGAGCCATAAACAGAATAAAAGTAGAATTGACATGTATGTATGTATGTATGTATGTATGTATGTATTTTTTTATATAAGTTTATTTATTTTGAGAGAGGATCCAAAGCAGGCTCCATGCTGTCAGCACAGCCTGGCATGGATTTTGACCTGAGCAGAAATCAAGAGTTGGCCTCTTAACCAACTGAGCTACCCAGGTGCCTGAAATTGACATTTATTAGTCAGTAATTGGGTGCATAATTAGTTCTCCTTTGAGATTTTTCTTTGTTTTATCTTAGGCATGTCTAATGCATGTCTTAGGACAGGATAGTATATAACAAAAATTAGATTTGAGACTCTCTGTAGATATTAAAGTGCTGATTACAAGGAATACATGTGTATTTATAGAATTGGAGAATAAGACCGCATCACACCTGTTAGGATAGCTACAATCAAAAAACCCCCACAAAACCCCTCAACCAGAAGATAAGTGTTGGCAAAATATGGAGAAACTGTAACCTTTGTGCGCTGCTGGTAGGAATGAAGATGATGCAGCCACTGTGGGAAATAGTATGGTGTTTCCTCAGAAGATTGAAAATAGAATTACCAAATGGTCTAGCATTTCTGCTTCTGGATGTATATCCAAAAGAATTGAAAGCAGGGTCTCAAAGAGATATTTGCATTTCCTTGTTCATAGCACCATTATTCCTAATGGGCACAACGTGGGAGCAACCAAGCGTTCATCAACAAGATGAGTAGATAAAATATGGTATAAACATACAATAGAATATTATTCAGCCTTAAAAAGGAATGGCATTCTGACACATGCTACGATACAGATGAACCTCAAGGACATTATGCTAATTGAAATAAGCCAGTCCAGGAAAAAAGACAAATACTATAATGATTCCACTTATATGAGGTATTTAGAGTAGTCAGATTTGTAGAGACAGAAAGTAGAATCATAGTTGCCAGGGGATAGGGGATAGGAGAATGAGGAAGAGTTGTTTCGTGGTATAGAATTTGGGTTTTGTGAGATTGAGAATGTTCTGGAGATTAGTTTTACAACAATGTGAATATACTTAACACTACTACTCAACTTTTCAGTGAGAAATGGTTAAGGGGGTAAATTTTATGTTCTGTTTATGTTAAATTTTACCACGATTAAATTTTTTTTTAGAGAATAAGATTAGTGTGGACTAGAAGCAACTTCCTGTGTTCTAAAGGTGAATAGTGATAATAAGTTACACTTACTATATTCTTACTATACATTCTAGAAGCATGATTTCACTTGGTTATTCAATCCTTGCCCTCTGAAGTAGGTACTAGTATTATCTTCATGATTAACCAAGGTGAAGAGAGGTGATGTGGGAGCGCCTGGGTGGGTCCGTTAGTTAAGCATCCAACTCTTGGTTTCGGCTCAGGTCATGATCTTGGGGTTCGTGAGATTGAGCCTTGAATCGGGCTTTGCACTGACAGCATGGGACCTGCTTTGGATTCTCTCTCTTCCCTCACTCTGCCCCTCCCCTGCTCATCCTTTCTATCTTTCTCTTTGAAAAATAAATAAATAAACTTTAAAAAAAGAGAGAGAGGTGATGTAACTTAAATTTTTGAATAAGTCAGCAAGTAGTGGAGCCATTTCAAGGCAGTTTAATTCCAGAAGCTGTGCTTATCCATCATATATGCGCGGGGGGGGGGGGGGGGGGGGGGGGGGGGGGGGGGGGGGG
>NW_024412377.1:100875250-100920623 GCF_014898765.1 Herpailurus yagouaroundi
CTTAGCTGTTAAAAGTGTGTTTTTGTCTCCAAGTTTGAATGTTTTGCTCTTTTGTACTATTACAAACTTTTGAAACTTTTATTAAATTTATTGTCAGCTGAATTCTCCTATTTCATATACGCAGATAACTAAGAAAAGAACATGAATTAGATAATTGCTTTTTTATTGCTGAAGTGATGCCTATGACCCTCAACTTATATCTGTTCCCGCAGTGCCGGATTAGAATAACAGGAATTATTTTAGTTGGACTGTCTTAGGACATCTGGTGAATATTCATAATGTTAAAGGAATACTAGATGAAACTTTTTTTTTTTTTTTTTTTTATGTTTTACTTATTTTGGGGAGAGAGAACATGTGCACATTAGCAGGGGAGGGGTGGACAGAGGATAGGAAGCGGGCTCCTTGCTGGCAGCAGAGAGCCTGATGTGGGGCTCAAATTCACCAACTATAAGATCATGACTTGAGCTGAAGTCAGATGCTTAATCGACTGAGCCACCCAGGCAGGAAACTTTCCCCAGAGGAAACTTTTCAATGAACTAAGACTTCTAAATCTGTCTAAAAACAGCAATCCATTAGATATGTTATCACTGACTGCGAATTGTGGTATTTTATTTCTTTTGAGCACTCTGAGTGGATAGCACTTTATTGAGATACTTCATCTGGCTATTGCTTCTCATGTATGTAGGGAACTTATAATAGCACATCTTCAGTTTTCAGTCTCCTTTCCTATGAAAGAAATACTGTTTATCTCTTGAGGTGTTGAGGAGAGTTCTGTGGCCTGGATAAGGTAGATCATGTAGATGTCTTGAAATATTTGGATAATGTACATTTATTTGGACTTAATAGTTGTGACAATAAAAGCAAGTTATAGAACTAAAACCGTTCTTTGTAGGTTGCAGATTTGGATGATGAATTTGCTGACTTGGTTTTAGGAGAATTTAGTGAAAATTTTGATTTGCTACCAGCTGAAAAGGTAAATTTTATTATTCATTTACTTTGATGAAGTTTTACTAATTGGATGTGGTTTGATTTCTCTGTCTCAGGTGTTTAGTTTTTTTCAACTTTGCATGGCATTAGAAAACGCTGACTTAATTAGGAGAACATTAAGATAAAGTCACTATTAATACAAGTGCTTAAATAATGGTGGTGATTTACTGTTTTCAGATATGCTTTACAAAATCAGAAATTGAGTCTTTTTTACTCCTATTGAGTCAGTACAAGTTACTCATTCCTTCTTTGCAGTGCTTTCCTTGTGATCATTTCTTTAGTAGGGAAATTACAGGTGGAAATTTTATATTGAAAATTTACTGGTTTTATAGACTACTGCAATGATTTTTCTTATTTTTTCTGACAGCGTTTTAATTCTTACTAGAAGCTCGTTACAGGTCTTTATTTATTTATGTATTTATTTTGTTTCCTTTTGAAATACATTAAACCAGAGAATAGGCATATAAAATAGTAGTAATAATTGAATTAGGACAGATTTCTTCAAGGCATTTCTGTTATTTTCTGCTAGGGACCTTCCCCTATGAATTTGGCAAACAGTCTTTATTTTTCTTTATGAAACGAGTTACCAGGTAAAGTTGTTTTTTGTTTGCTTGTTTGTTTGTTTTTAAGTCAACTCTGCCCAACACAGAGCCTGAACTCACGCACCCAGGGTCAAGAGTTGCATGCTCCACCAACTCAGCCAGCCAGGCGCCTCCCAAGTATTTTAGGGGGATTATATATATGTATATAATGGGGTCCAGACTGAGCCCAGAAAATGTACTTAGTTATTTTTCACAAAAAGAATTAAAGAAAAACATGAGTCTCAAGATTAAGTTTGAGACCTTTGAAGTTAGGAATGGAAAAAAGTACTTTTCTTTTGAATGAAATGCCCTAATTATTGAAATATGTTATCGTTTAGTATTTGAGCGCTTAGATGTGATGTTTCTTGTGCCCTGTAGTCACATACCATGGTTTCTCTTTTCAAAGAGCTTATGATCTGAGGAGGAATTGATATACCATTCTCCTTCCAGTAGGTTGCAAACACACCCATGCTTTTCTTCGTTTTTGAGGTCTTTCAAATTTGATTTCTACCCTGATTTCTCATTTTTCTTTGGATTTGATTTTTTTTTTAAGTTTATTTATTTTGAGAAAGAGAGAGAGAGAGCACAAGGGGGAAGGAAGAGAGAGAAAGAGAGAGAGAATGAATGAATCCCAAGCTCTGCACAAATGCAGAGCCCATTGCAGGGCTCGAACTCATGAACTGTGAGATCATGACCTGAGCCGAAATCAGGAATCAGACGATTGACTGAGCCACCCAGCCGCTCCTGAGTTTGATTTAATGTTGGTCTAATTCCTTTGAGGAAGTTGTAATTCATATATATGTTCTTAGTTTCTGTACAGGTCCTCTTTTAGACAATCAAGGTTAAATCAGAAGTATGTTTAATTCATTTATTTGAGAAATATTTTTAAATACCTGCTTATTTTAGGTACTTCTGTAGTTTCTGGGGATTTAGCAATGTTTTATGGGATTTATTGTAACGCTCATGTAGATTTTATATTCTGGGGGATAAAGACACAGACAATAAACCATTAAATATATATCCAGTATACCAAATAGTAATTAACATTATAAAGAAAAATACAGAAGAATAAGCCCATGAAGAATGATGGAAGTGTGCTGAGTGGTTCTGTTTTACATGGTTGGTTGGCGAGGGTGTCTAATTCTGAGATACTTCAGTTGGAGCCAGTATACTGCACACAGAATACAGTACTTCTGTCTCTGCTTTATAGCTCCAGACTGCAATTCGCAGAGTAACACTGGCTCAGACGGCAGTGCCTGTGCTTTGTGGAAGTGCCCTGAAAAACAAAGGTGTCCAGCCCTTGTTGGATGCTGTTACCGTGTACTTGCCTTCACCTGAAGAGCGCAACTATGAATTTCTGTAAGTATGCAGTACAGATTAAAATCTTACAGCCTCGCAAAAGCGGGAAAGTAGGTCTTGTTTCACAAAGAGCATTTGAATCACCATTTTTGAATAACATTGGTGAAGAATATCATTATAAATGGTATAGAGCTATATAAATTTTTACTTGAAAGGGACATTTGTTCGCATGTCTTATAACCTGCTATATTTACAAATGGAGCTAGAGTGTGTGGCTGTCATCTTAGTTAAAAAAAAAACAAACAGTATAGTGGAGTTGTTTGATAAATATTCTGTAGATAAATTTATACTAGATTTCAAGATTTTTAAAAAGCTCAAAATATTTTGTGGTTTAAGGGTATTGTTTTACTTCTGTTGTCACTAACAGCTTTGTACTTGGTAATAAATCCTCTAAAATCCGAGTGACTATTCAGGCAGGAATGGACTTTGTTTAATCCTTTAACTAGGACATTAATCACTTTTCATATCTCTCAATTGGAGAAGCATTAATGGTAAAGTGATTATGGGCACGGACTGTGTACTCCTTGGATTTAAATCTGAGCTCTCCCAAGTTGTTTAACCTTCTACCTGTAAAATACAGAGACTAGGACCTATCCTATTGGATTGTTACAGGAATCAAACGAGTTAATACTTATAAAGCAAATGGAACAGTGCCTACCTAGTATATGGTAAACTCTATATGAGTATTTGCTAAAGTTAAAAATTGGAGGGAATTAGGGATGAAATGGAGAAGTTCTATAATAGGAGTGTCTCACCTACTTTGAGTCATGGGCTCCTTTGAAACTAATGAGAACATGGAGCTTTTCCTCAGAAAAATGTGCCTGTGAACAAAATTTGGCAATTTCAGAGGGATTCAGGCTTTCTGAAACGTATCAGTGTGCACCAGTTTAAGGACATCAATCTGTAAGAATTGTAGATTTCTATGATCACGCAACTGGAGAGAAGGTGGGAGGACAGAGTGTAAGTAGTAGTTAGAAAGCACCTATACATTTACCCTGTACAGGTTTTTGTGAGAAGGTATATTCTCACAAAATAGGAAGGTATACCTATCCTAGGTATATTTTTTGAGGAGTGAACTCTAGGCAGTGAAATTATTTGCGAGTAGAGGTAATATCTGGGAGAGAATCCATTATTTTTAATTTTGAGCAATTAATGATCTCCGTTAAATAATTTACTTTTGTGGAGGAAGAGAGGTAGTTAGTACTGACATAATTTAATCAGCCAGAGTAGCTAACTAGAAGATATGAGGGAGGACATTAGGGTTAAGTTTGCACAGTGATTCTGATTTGATCTGCATAGATATATGGGAAGTGTATTTTAAAGGCCTTTCTGGAATGTCTCAATTTTGTAGGCCATGGTATAAGGGTGACTTATGTGCACTGGCATTTAAAGTTCTTCATGACAAGCAGCGAGGACCACTGGTGTTTATGCGCATTTACTCAGGCATGATAAAACCCCAATTGGCCATCTATAATATTAATGGAAACTGCACGTAAGTAGAAGCTTATAGGTTCTGTTCTTTTTTTTAATGTTTATTGTTTTGAGAGAGAGTGAGAGCAAGTGGGAGTGGGGCAGAGAGATGGAGAGAGAATCCTAAGCAGGCTCCGCACGGTCAGTTTAGAGCCTGATGCAGGGCTCAAACTCATGAACTGTGCAATCGTGACTGGAGCCGAAACCAAGAGTTGGATGCTTAACCAACTGAGCCATTCAAGCACTCCACAAGCTTAGTTTATTTTCTAAAACTGCAGTCATTTCTTTAAAAATTCTTTTACTGAAATAAATCATGGTTTTTACAGGGAGAGAATAAGTCGTCTTCTTTTGCCATTTGCTGACCAACATATAGAAATCCCTTCACTGACTGCTGGTAACATTGCTTTGACTGTTGGCCTTAAACACGTAAGCGAACAGATGGTTTCTCTAGGAACTATTAGCTTAAATGTTTAATTAAAACCAGGCATTTTGCGGTAGCAAAAACCCACAAACGATCCAAATGGTCATCAATAGTGGGGTAATGAATATTGTAGCATATTCATCAACATGGTTGAATCTCAGAAAGAAAGAAAATTATAGAAGACTGTAAACTGTGGATTATATTCATGTAAAATTCAAATCCAAGTGAAAATACACTATAGATACATACCTGTGTTTTAAATTTAATATTTCGTTATTCTCATTGGGTATTTTACTTGATCATTGCTGACAATTTAACCTTATAACTTATCCGGGTAATAACTGAAGACATATTGCCAATGAAGGCTTTATGAGGGCAAGGACTTGGGTTTCTTTTGTTCTCTGTCCTTAGTCCCTAGATCAGTGCATCACATATAGGAGGCAGTCCATGACTTGTCGATGAATGGATGAAAATAAGTTGATGCTGTGTATGTTTTTGGTAAGGTAAAACTAAGGACATTTCATTTATATATGGATTAAATTGAATACATTTTCTCATTAAACTTTGGTGTATTTGGCATTTAGGATAGCCATGGTTACTTTGAACATTTTTTAACCTCTTTATGGTTAATTGCAGGATTCAAGATCCTTTAGTATAAAATGTCCACAGTCCAGATATAGGACTTGTAGCCTTGAAATGTCCTCTGTCCACCCGAAGGCAGGCGCTCCATGTACATATTTGAAGGAGTTACACAGAGACGTTTGAACTATTGCTTCATTCGGAATATCTTTACAGAGAAGGAAATTGGCATGGAATGTTGTAATATTAAAGTTTAAAAGTGAAATTATAGTTTTAAAAAATAATGAGTCTGTAAGGATGCTATCAATTCTGCATGGTCTAGAGAATTCTGGTTAATTGCTTATTTTAGTTAATGGAAGATTTTCTGTAAAACAGTTATAGACATTTTTACTGGTGGTAAAACTGTTAAAATGGACTTCTACTAAAATTGACCTATTTTGATATGATTGAAAATTTAGGAAGGTACATTTGTTTTACCAAATGAATTTTGAATGTGTAGTGAGTGTATGTGAGAGAGAGAGAGAGAGAGAGAGAGAGAGAGAGAGAGAGAGTGTTGTTAGAATTTATTACAGCAGTATCTTGGATAGAATTCTTACACAAGTTAAATTAGCTTTACCTATGCAAAGTTGCAGTGAGCTTTGTGAATTTGTTCCTGTTTTAAGTTCTGATGAAAGTGTCACATTGGAAGTTTTCGTATTTCGTGATTCTCAGTGTAAGCTGAGTGCTCACTGAGCCTGTCTTGTTCCAAGCGCGATGTTTGCTTACAGACCACCACAGGAGACACCATTGCCTCATCCAAGTCCAGTGCGTTAGCTGCAGCTCGTCGAGCCGAAACAGAAGGAGGAAAAAAACATAGACGGAACAATGAAGCCGAAAGACTTCTTCTGGCTGGGGTGGAGATTCCAGAACCTGTTTTCTTCTGTACCATAGAACCCCCTTCGGTGGCTAAGCAGCCAGGTACAAATAGTTTTGGTGTATCAATTAACTAGTAATTAGATGCAGTTAGTAATTTAGATGCAGATACTTATGTTATGCCCTCAAAAGATTTCTCACATGATTGAGTTCAGTTTTATCAGAAGTCATGGGTATTACTTGGGATTAGTCTTGTTTTCTATTTAAGATGTTATGATTTTTACAAGCTCCTTTTATTTTTTCTTTTCCCACTTGTTGGCCATTTTCGACTGTCATCATCTTCCTTGCTCTGGTTCTCGTGGTGCTGTCATTGGCATCCAAAGTAACTGGCGTCAGGATTCCCCTTCCAGTTATAATAGATTAGACAGTTAACAGTTCAGAAGGATTCATTTTCTCATCACCATTTACAAAATGCTCCTTTTCCTTGTTTTTTGGCTCAACCTTTAGAACTCAGTGAAGATATTTATATACTATGGTTAATGTTGTTTGACCTTTTTGAGTGTTGTGTACTCGTGCTTTAGCCTGTTTCTCAGTGGCTTCTCATTACTTATATATAGCACAAACCCAGACTTCTTTCTGTGGTATATAAATCTCATGATTTCAGCTGTATCATTTCCAATTGGATTTGGTTGCATATTACAGAAAACCCCCAAGTAACAGTTGCTTTAATGACAAAAGTTTATTTCTCTCTCTTGTAAAATGTGCCTTGGGTTGGGAGCCCAGGGGTTAGAGGGTGGCTCTACACCATCATCAGGCCCCCGGGCTCTCGTTTTTCTGCCCTGCCTCTCTGAGTCTGTAGCTCCTATTCTTAGTTATCACAGGATGGCTGCTAGCACCTCTGGCATCACAGCCAAGTTCCTTACAGAGACATGGAGTAAGGAGGAAGAAGATGTGTCCTTTTCCCCTTAAAGACTTCTTCTGTGTCACTGGCTATTACTTAGACATCTGGCCGCTCAGTTGCAAGGAGTTTGGTAAATGCAGTCTTTTAGGCAGGCGGCAGCAGAATAGAGAGGAAAACCACTAGCAATCGCTGACACCAGCCTTCTTGCCTGGCCTCGTTGTTTGAAACTTCCTCCTTCATTCTGAACCCTCTTCTTTCACCAAAAAAAAAAAAGTAAGACAGAATAACGACTCACACCTTACACTTCTGTAATAAACTAGTTCCAGTTTTCTGAAGATACCATGCTCTTTTTGCATTACTATTTCTTTTCATTTGTTCTGTCTTGCATTATAATGGCATAATGCAGTTTGTCTACCTGGAAGATGTTCACTCTAATTAGAAAATCTCATCTGAGGCATCACTTCTTTTTGAGGCCCTCACTGAATTCCTATATTAAGTTGTTGAAGGACAAACCTAGTTCTAGAGGTGGCATTAGAAGCTATTTTTTCCCCTTAAACAAGTTGGGCTCACAGATGATGGAAAAACAAAAGCACCCATTTACTGCCTCCCATGTCTTGAGTACCAAGGGGAAAAGAAACAGGGAGATCCCTAGACAAGTAGGGGTTCCAGTTCTTACCGTTCGAGCTGGAGTTCACATGAAAGAAGTGTGAATACTGGTTTAAGACAGCCCCCAAATACTGAAGGAAACTGGGTCTGTTCTTGTCCAGTTGGTAAAGGTACAGCAATGAAATTAAAACAGGTATAGCAGCAAGTTTTCTTGTCACCTTAAAATGCCCTGAGACCAACTAAGGGTATAGTCTTGACCCTACGGAAGGAGGATCAGGTGATGTGAATCTGGCTACCCAGGTTGATGTGTATCAAAGTTGACCAAACTAGTTATATCAGGGGTAGCCAGGCACTTAAGAGCAGTGGCTGCCCAAACAAAATAATCTGACTTTTAAAAAATATATTTGAGGGGCGCTTGAATACCCAGTCAGTAAAATGCCGATTTTGGCTCATGTCATGATCTCGCAGTTAGTGAGTTCAAGCCCTGCATTGGGCTCTCTGCTGACAGCTCAGAGCTTGGAGCCTGTTTTGGATTCTGTGTCTTCCTCTCTCTCTCTGCTCCTCCCCCGCTTGTGCTCACGCGCTCGCTCGCTCTCTCTCTCTCTGTCTCTCTCTCAGAAATACAATAAACATTTAAAAAATAAAAAATAAAAATATTTGAAAGTAATTTCATATTTCAAACATTGTGAGTACATAAATTCAAATTGTGACATTGCAGTTAAGTTGCACCAGCTCATTTTAAATCTAGCGCTTCAGCTTTTAACTACTTGAGGAAGAAAAGTCTGGGGTCCAAAGTAAGTCTAGTTAATGGGCATTAGCTTAGAGGTCCGAAGTCCCACAGGGGATGGGACTTTATAGAGTCTCCCTTAGACTTCTTTCAAGCAAATCTACCTTTTCTTTATTCTGGCTCTCCATTGTATTTACCCCATGTTCCTATTATATTGACACTCTGTCTTATAATGCCCTCTTCATCCCAATAAACCCCTGAAGGGTAGATTCGTCATAAATATTTTTGAATGAGTTTGCATTTTACAATAAAGTTACTGTGTTTTCATTTCAAAAGCTACAGTGTCATAAGCATTATTACTTTCTTTGAATAGGTGCTTAAAAATAAGATACTGTGTAAAATAATGCCTCTTAACCTTAATGGGCATAATATATTTCTTGAAATTCTTGTTAAGTGCAGCCTCTGATTCAGTACTGGAACCTGATATTTTGTCTTTCTAACAGGCTCCATATCATGCCAGTGTTGCTGGTTGTTGGACCTGACTGTGGGATGTCAAGAGTCCAGAAGAATACTGTTCAATAGAAATATAACATCAACTGTAATCTAAAATTTTCTTAGAGCTACATAAAAAAATAATAAACTGGCAAAATTAATTTTAATAATATATTTAACCCAGTATATCAAAAATAGTATTTCAACATCTAATCAATATAAAAAATTAATGAGCTATTTTACTTTCTTTTTTTCATAGTCTTTGAAACCTGGTATGTATTTTATACTTAGAGTATATGTCTGTTTAGACTCCTAATATACTAATTAGATGGCTAGTGGCTACTACTTGGACAGTGTATATCTAGAAGCATATGTCCCTGGAATATAAACCAGGGTCCCTGGAATATAAGACCACTTTAAATGTGTGGTAAGGTTGGTTCATGAATCCGTTGCTCAGCTCTTTTCTTTAGCCGCACTTCATGTCTGAGAAACTTCGAACATCTTTTGTAGAGGGGGAGAATACAGTTAACAGCTAATTGATTGTATTAAAGTATCACTTGACTTTAGAGGCCATATTTATTTCAAATAATATATTCTTGTTTCCTCATTGGGTGTGATAATTCATCATAGAGTGACCACATTAGCATCTCTTTATTCATGGTGTAGTTTCCTTTGCCAGTTTCTCATTGCTTCTCTTTCTGAAGGCATTTTGCTTCCTTGTCTTTTCCTAGATCTTCGTGAAACACAATCAGATGATGTTACTCTCCCACGAAGCCACCTGTCAGTGGCTTCCCAGTGCAAATTCAAATTCTGCAGCCTGGCCTACAAGCCCTTACATCATGTGATTACTTGCTAATAGCCAGCTACCGTCATGTTATTTTTCTAATAGCAAACCCATTTCTCGCACAGGCATTTTCTCTGGTATTCTGTTTCTTCAGGATTTTGCCTATATGGCCAGTCTTTATTTGCGTCTTGATCTAACTTACCTTGGGGAGGCCCTTCCAGATCATTCAATCTTAAATAACTTCCCATCACTATCTTATCACCTCGTTTTATTCACTACAAAGCATTGATGCTGTTTGAAACGTTCTTTTTGAAAATTTGCTTGCTCATTTTTTCCGCCACTAGAACATATGTTACATTATCTAAAAGATGAAATGTAAAGGTAACATTTACTGTTTATCCCCTAGATTTGGATTATGCATTGAAATGCCTTCAACGTGAAGATCCCAGTTTGAAAGTGAAGCTAGATGCTGATTCTGGACAGGTTCACATTTTATTACAACTTTACTTCCAGAAATCTTTCAATAGTAGTATTTGTGTGTGTATGTGTTTCTGTATTTAAATGCATATATCTAAAACAGATTGGTCTATGCCCCCGAAAGAAAAAACCTTCTCTTTTGGTTCTCCGATAATACAAATTTCTGATTATCAGGTTGACTGTCAAACTAGATAGAAAAATTTTCCTTACTTCCTCAATATAATTAATTACGCCTCACTTCTTTAAACCACTTTTTAATTTTTTTTAACATGGTTCTTTAAACCACTTTTTAATTTTTTTTAACATGGAAGCTTTGCAAATTTGTGTGTCACCCTCACACAGGGGCCGTGCTGATCTCTGTATCGTCCCAGTTTTAGTATATGGGCTGCCAAAGTGAGCACATAAAGACCACTGTCATTTCAGTTTTCCAGAAGACAGCCTTTTGTGAAACTTTGAAATAAAGTTCAACCCCAAGACAAAGCCTTGAGCTTCTTATGTTCCTAAGGCTTGTAAACACGGCATACTAAAGGGAGGATGCAAAGGTGCTTTTCTTGTCAGTTACATGTAAGATGGGGGGAGAAGTGATGGCTAACAACCTAACACTATGGGAGGAAGTAGAGCTGTAAAGTAGGTGGTAAGAAGTTTGTGGATCTTACATTACAGCAGAAGAACACATGTTCATTGTGTCTTTTTAGGAAGGCAGGGTAAAGTTTGTGTAAGATTTTAGAACAAGTTCCTTTAGAAGATTAGAAGATTATCAATTTAAGGATAAACTAAGGATTTAGTTAATCTGAAAACTATGGAGTATTTTATTTCCCAAATGCCAGCTAAATGAGGTAGTAATTTAGTTTAATACTGAAGGAGACAGCAACAAGCACTTAAACTTTTTTTTTTATTTTGAAAAACTTTCATTTAAAAATGCCAATACATACTTTTTTAAAAAAATGGCAAATAACACACACGGGTTCAGAGTACAGAATTAAAGTGTCCCTTTTTTCCATCTTAATTTACACAGGTAAACAACTGTGAAAATGTGAATAGACTTTCACACTTTCCCAAATGTCTTACGCTGTGCTATGTTATAAACCAGTTTATTTTTTCCAGAAATATATACAGATATATAACAAGTCATTCTTTTTGTATTATTCTACAACTTGCTTTTTCCAAATTCACTACTTTAACTTTAAAGTACAGCAATTGAAACAAAATAATCCTTTTGTTTGTTTGTTCCTTATAATTACAGCTCTGTTACAGCGGAAGGATAAAATTAGAGCCAGCCAAAGGAAGAAACAAATAGGGCATTATCTTCCTTCATCTTCAGGGATGTATTAACCCTTTTGGTAAAGGGTATTGCCAGTCAGGGAGGCTCACCCCACCCCTCCAGAGTTTTTATTAAGGCTTGATTACATACTGCTCATGTGGTTGACCTTTAGTTTCCAGTACCTCCTGTAAGTTGAGGCTATTACCTTGACTTTCCAGGTCGGAACAGATAAGGCTGTTCTGAAGTGCACATCATAAATCACATTGTTACACTGTCTCGCGGACAAAATCCCCCAGACAAGTAAAGACACTTCCATCAGGCAGCATCCTGGCCTAGAGATTACCTACTAGTAGCTGAGGGTAAGGGCCATACCTCTTTTTGGGTGCAGTTAATTCTTTACTACATAGATGGCATATGAATAAGACTGAGCAAATATGGATTCCTTGCACTATACTCTTTCATACACAAACACCTTAAGGAATAACTAGTGTTGTAAAAAAAAATTTTTTTAAGGCATGTCTTGATTGGTTTTGATAAAAATTTGGCTTGTTCTAACAAGGGCCCTAAGTAACAATGAAAGATCAAAGATAAAAGATAATTTCACTGTCAAATAAAGGTCCAAGCTAGTCTGAAAAATTTAACTAGTCACAATACTGTAAGGGGCCCAGGATGATTGGGAAATAAATGCCAATGTGGTTGGGAATATTTGGGGAAAAGATTATCCTCTTCACCCCCCAAATAACAAGATGTCGCTTTCATCCTTAAGACAGTTGCTTACATTTTCATTAAGACAAGGGCTTTATCCTTTCTTTAAAGGTATAACCCAGAAGTTGCCAACATCAGTTACACTCATGTTTCATTGGCCAGAACTAAGCTATATGGTTGGGAATATAGTCCTGGTTAGATGCTCCTTGCCTAATTAAACTGTCATGTAATAAAGACAGAATATCCTAGAAATTTACTTTTAATCGACCTATTATTCCACTCAGAAAAAAACAAAAATGTTTTGAGGAAGAACCAAAAAAAAAAAATTGCAGAGAAACTCAGTTTGTAATTAATGAAAAATAACATATTGATATAATGCCTTTATATAGTATTTTGTGATAAACATTTTTTCTTTGATCTTGGTTTTATTTTCTTCCTGTTTTAACCAGACTGTCTTAGGTGGTATGGGGGAGTTACATATTGAGATTATTCATGACCGAATCAAGAGAGAATATGGATTGGAAACCTATCTAGGGCCTCTCCAGGTGGCATACCGAGAGACTATTCTAAATGCAGTTTGTGCCACAGGTAAAATAAAACATTTAGGATTTGCTGTGTTTTTCCAAATCTTTCAATGTAGTTGCATAAAGCAAGGTTCATATTCACTAGCGTCTTCCATCAGTGGGCACAGGTTTTGTGTGTCTGTATTTTTGTGTCTCTTGAGGATTTTGTTCTATTTTGTTTTAAACCCAGCCCTATTCCTGTACCACTCAATACATCAAATAAATGATGAGCCCTCATCAGACAAACGTACTTTTCAGTGGTGGTCATGGGGTACAATAAGCCCTTCGTGTAGAGATTATTTCACAAAAAGGATATCCAGAGGACTCATGAACATATTAAAAGATTCTTCATATCAGTAATGATTAGGGTCATGCAAGTTATGAGATATTTTACACCAACACAATTGGCAGGGATTAAATCAGACAGCACCAAGTGTTGGTGAGATGTTGAGCAATGGAAACTCTTAAAAACTTAGGGTGGGAGTGTAAATTATGTAACCAGTATGAAAACAATTTGGCAACTTCCTTGTGAAGCCAACTGTGTGCAGACTTTACTACTTAGCACTTCTCACATGCCCTAGAGAAACTCTTATACATGTGCACTGAGAGATGGATATAAGAATGTTCATAATAACATAATAATAACCACCTCTGAATAGAAAAAAACCACCCCAAATATTTATGGACAGAGAATGTGTAAACGGTATCGTGTTCATACAACAAAATATTAAACAGCTGTGAAAAAGAATGAATTACATCAATATGCATCAGCCCAGAGGACCCAGAGATAAGCAAAAGAAGCAAGTTGCAGAGTACATAATAACAAATTCAAAACACAGCAGAGTGAACTATATTGTTTAGGAATACATGCATATGTAACATAACTAAGGAAACTCATAGGAATGAGTGATTATATCATGATAGTGATGGCTTTGGAAGGCTTGTAGGTTACTACTGGTAATGGTCTATTTCTGAGTAGTTTTTAGGTTTCATAAGTTCTTTATTTTTAGCTTATTATAAAGAGAAATTGTAGATTATAATTCTTAAGTTTTAATTTAGGTGATGCATCACTCTATTACATGGTCACTAACAAAAATACAACATAGTTTTGTTTTAGTAATGATGGAGATTGGTGACTGCTGTTGGTTGTTAGCAAATGAGAGATACTGCTTTCAATCTTTAAAAAGTCACTATTTTGAGAAATCATAAATGCATAAAACATTGGAAGAATATGAAATTTAACAATTTGTTGGTTAGTAGATTTAAAATAGCTTTTTAATTTCATTAGATAACCCTTTGTACTGTTTTACTGTTAAATAAAAATTTTATAATTAAAAGAATTTCAGTCACATAAGATATTTGAAAAAATTTAAATGTGTGATCTACATGTCAAAACTTGTGGGATCATCTGCCTCAACACATCTTAACCTTGCAGTACTATTAAGTGATTGAGAGCTGGTTTTTACATTGATAAACACAGAAGCAAATGCTTTCTTGATAGAACTTTTTACTCCCACATCTTTATGCTGTATTTAGTACCACTGTAATATTTTTTCCCACTTTATCTTCTATGAGACTTTGAATTTGTTGACTGCAGTTTTTCCAGTTGTGGTACCTTAATACCTTTCCAGAACAAATCTCTAAGGTATTATATTCTATTTGTTTACAGATTCCTTAGATAGAACATTAGGAGACAAACGGCATCTTGTGACTGTAGAACTGGAAGTAAAACCAGTTGAAACAGCCTCTGTTATGCCAGTTATCGAGTATGCTGGAGGTGTTAGTGAAGACCTTCCGACGGCTTCCCAAGAGGCCATTGAAAATGGGATTCACAGTGCATGCCTCCAAGGTAAGGTACTCAAATAAAGGTAAGCTTAGTATCATAATCAACCACTTAGTCACTCCTAATATTATACATTATTTCTAACTAGGTAATGTTTTCTCACTACTCTTTCCATTATGTGTATGTTAGACCTGTTTCCATTGTCCCATGATCCTTAGATATTCTGGTGGGTTTTTTTGTTTTTGTTTTTGTTTTTGTTTTTACCAGTCTTCACTTTGTTCTTCTGTTTTGGGGGTTTCTATGAATAGTTTCTAACTCAGACACTTTCTTCAGCTGTGTCCAGTCTACTTGTAAGCCTATCAAAGATAATTCATTCCTTTCACTGTTATTTTTTATTTCAAGCATTTCTTTTTGGTTCTTCTTAGGACTTCTGTCTGTTCTTGCATGTGGTTTACTTTATCAGAGTCTTTAGCATATATCAGTCATGTGATATGATCATTCCAACGTACTTACCATGTCTGGTTCTGATGCTTGTTCTGTATTCATATTGTGCTTTTGCTTTTTAATATGCCTTGTAATTTCTTCCTGATGGCCTAACATGATGTACTGGGTAAAAGGAACTGCTGTAAACATGGTGTGTAGTAATGTGGAAGTCACGTGTTGGGGGAAAGGAAGCATTCTAATCCATGGGCTTATAGTGAGCCCATGCCTCTGGATGGGGAGCCACACAAGTGTTTTTTGTTTTTTTTCACTAGCCTCAGGTTGGACAGGATGGCTAGGGTGGCCTGGAGTTAGGTATTTCACCCAAGTCAGTTAGGTCCTGCTAATGCCCCTGCTTCTTAGGCTCTAGTTAACTAGTTTCCCCTGAGAGCAGGCCTTTGTAAGAACAGAGTGCTCTGGAGTATTTCAGAATGGTTTCTTTTCCACTCTGTCAGAAGTACAAAGAGATCTTTCTCTGATACTTACAGGAAGAACCTGCTCGAGCTCTGGGAGGTACATCTCAAAAAATTATGGGGGGGCCCCCTTATGATTTATGACTGTGTCCCCCTGAAGTTTTTAACTCCCAGACTTCTCTATAGTTGAGGTTTTCCTGCTGTGGCACTGGTTCCTGGGCTAGTGAGGCTCTGCTCCAGGAAGCTGTGACTTCTTTGTTCGCCTGCCTCTCTGGTTTTGGGGGCAGTGGTTTGTCCTTTGTCTTCTCCTCTCTTACGGCTCTAGGAGGGGTTGCTTATTTTTCAGTCTGTTCTGCTTTATACTTGCTGGGACAGAGTGGTGACTTCTAAGCTGCCTAAATGAAATGGAAACTGGAAGTCCTCTCCCTGCCTTTACTCCTCACTGCATATTGAGTGCTAACCTAAGTTTTTTCCCCTTGCCTAGGACCATTGCTTGGATCCCCAGTCCAAGATGTGGCAGTTGCTGTACATTCACTGATAATTCATCCTGGTACCTCCACAACTATGATTTCTGCCTGTGTCTCCAGATGCATACAAAAGGTAGAGAATATCCTGTAGTTCTCCTTTTTGCTTTAGGGTGACTGTCCTGATAGCAGTGTGCCATTGCTCCACAGACATCTGTGCTTTGCAGTGCCTCACACTTGTATTGATGCCGTCTGCGCCTTAGAGTCAGCAAGTTTTTACCCCGGACAGTCTCTGATTTCTTAATCACCGGGGTTATATCTGTAAGAGGACCTAGCAAGTTACTGCTTAATACAGACTGCCGGGAAATATTCTCTGATTTTAGCAAAGAGGCAGGTTTCCTTAACTGGCATTTTTGGTTTCCCCATCCCAGATACACAGCTGTTAGAGGTGAGCTTTGTAGTTTAATTAGGGGACAGTTTGGGGGTATCCTGGCCCAAGATGGACTATAAAGGACATTGAAGATGTAATATTAGTTTCAGTTTTGAGTTCATGTTTATTTGAATAAGATTACCGTAATCAAAGATCGTTGAAATCAGATTAAGTCACAGGGAGCCTGGTTGGCTCAGTCTGGTAAGGGTCCTACTCTTGATTTTGGCTCAGGTCACGATCTCAGGGTCATGAGATTAAGCCCCTCCCGCACTGGGCTACTGGCTGAGCATGGAAACTGCTTCTTAAGATTCTCTCTCCCCCTCTATCTGAACTTCACCTGCTTATGCTCTCTCAAAAAAAAAAAAAAAAAATCAGGTGAGACTAACTGATAATCCACATAAGCACCTAACTTTATCAAAGCATCAAGCAGTCTAGTCTTGGAACAGTTACTTACCTCCCATTGTTTCCTTGAGTGTCTTGCCTCAGTAATCTACCAGAGCTGACTTAACTCACAGGATCTTAGTGTGCCAAATGTTGATTCCATGCATTCTTCTCAGCATGGGACTACTACAGTTTTATAAGTGACTGATTTGCAGTAAAACACTTGCTTTTAAAAGCCATTTTCTGAAATTTTGGACTGTGTCTGAAACTTGATTTTCTGTGGTCTTAACTGAATCTAGAATTATAAAGTTAAATGTGAATACCCTAAGTCGCTGACTTAAGAAGGTACAACTTAATGGTCCTTTCATATGATTTCATTTAATTTTCATTAAAAAAAATCTATACATTCAAAAAGTATTATTTAAATATTGTTTGCTGGGGTGCCTGGGTGGGTCAGTTGGTTTAGTGGCTGACTTCAGCTCAGGTCATGATCTCATGGTTCGTGAGTTGAAGCCCCACATTGGGCTCTGTGCTAACAGCTCGGAGCATGGAACCTGTTTCCGATTCTGTATCTCCCTCTCTTCTGCCCTCCCCTGCTCATGCTCTGTCTAGCTCTCAAAAATAAAAAATTTTTTTATATAGTTTGCCTAAGCATATAGTTAGAAGTATTATCTGGTAAGTTAATGATGCCTCCTGTATTTATTGAGCCGCCTTTGTTGAGCTTACTGTGCAGTGTGATGGACATAAATGGAATATGGATGTTTGTCTTCACCTAAAGGAGCTTATGATTTTACAAGGTAATTAAATATGGTCAAACAGCCAAAATATTAGAGCAGACTGGGGGTAATAAAAATGGAGAAGTGGGGAATTAGTATTATTGGAAGGAATATCTGAGCTGTGGATTTTGGTAGTTGGACACAGGGGCATTCCAGACACGGGAAGATTGAAGTCCCTTTAGCTGTACTCTCAGATGAAGGCAGAGTAGTAGTGAAAGACAGTGTTAGAAAATGGAATCAGACTATAGAGAAACCTTTAAAAACTACCCTGAGGAGTTTGAGGTTTGTTTTGAGAACAGTGGTGAAAAATTTAAAGTTTTTGAGGAGGGCATTATAATCACTGGAATACAGGAGGAACTAGAAGTAGGCAACACATAATCCAGGACAGGGAATGGACTGGGTCTGAATTAGGATACTGACAATAGGAACAGAAATCTTAAAGCTACTTGGGGAAACTGAAGTTAGAGATGCATGTCCAGGTGAAATGAATATTATCATGTCCTCAACAGAAATAGGAAAGAGCACACAAGAATGTTTGCAAAAGGAAATGATAAGGTTATCTTGGATTGCTGTGGGGTATTTAGAAACTGTCCCAGAGCGGGGGGGGGGGGCAGGCAGCGGGTACAAGGCTCAAGCACGTAGAGACTGTAGTCTGTATCCTCAATCCAAAGCATTCAATTCTTTGCTTGCTTATAGTGTTTTCATTTTTACCTTCTCCCACTCTGTTATTTTGTTCTGAAAGACATTATGTGAAGTGGTACAAAGCTCTTGGTAAGAATTGCAAAAAGAGAGGTGTGCTCTATGTTTTGAAATTTTGATGATAATGGGCATATACTCTTGGTTTTACTTCTCTGGCCATTTTTCATGATTGTGCGGGTAAAGGGCAGGAGAGGATGGGAAGGTGGTGACGTATCAGGAACAAAAGAATTCGAGGCCCAGAACCCTTACTTGACAATACAGGCAGTGTTAATGCCCCCTCTAAGGCCTTAAGTAATAATGAGAATCGGTGGTGGTGGAACAGCGAACAGAGTGATGACCCACTGCACCTGGGTAAAGGTGAGGGCACATTCCAGAGCCCCCTCGTGCAAAGTTTCCGCTGTAGATCTCTGTTACATCCCACCTAGTAACGAGAGGCTTAGACTAAATCAGACTTTTATTACTTGTGAATTCTGGCAGGCTCTAGCAGTAGGATAGCTTTTTGATTATTTTTTGAGGTTTATTTATTTTTGAGAGAGAATCCCACGCAGGCCCTGTGCTGTCAGTGGAGCCCGCCCCCACCAACCACGAGATCATGACCTGAGGGGAAAACCAAGACCCAGACACTTAACAGGCTGAGGCAGCCCAGTAGGATAGCGTTTTAAATCTGACCCACCGGTACTTACAGTGCTTGCATTTGCCATACCAGTTTGTCTGACGTAGTGATACTGTGAAAGACTGGGACCCCAATATATCTTCTGTTGCTGCTACTTCCTCCGTTCTCTTCCAGTACTTGCCCTGTGTGTTGTATTGGCTTCTGTTCGGTTTCCGTTTTACTTATGTGCTTATTCTTCTTGCCTTTTGTTGAATGTGTTTCTGTTAGCCTTACTGTAGTACATTTCTGGATTAGTCCTGCTATGGACTGTAACTGTAATAGGCATCAGGAACTAAACACGTGGTTTCAACAAATAAGATGTAAGTCTTTGACTGAAAGGGGAAAACCATTTTTTTCTTTGCACTGTCTCTGGCCACGTGTTCTTAGATGCTCTGTGTAATTAAGCTTTATTAAGCAGCCCCTTGCCATGTACCCGATAGTTTATAAAAAGAGCTCCAGGCTTACAAGGATGGGCAGAATTTACGAATCTTTTTTAACAGAAATTTGATTTCCAATAAGGAAAGGGGAGTTAACATTCTTGAATTCCTTTAGGCTCTGAAGAAGGCTGATAAGCAAGTTTTAGAGCCCCTGATGAAGCTCGAGGTTACAGTCACTAAAGATTACCTCAGCCTTGTCCTGGCAGATCTGGCACAAAGAAGAGGGACCATTCAGGAAATCCAGACTCGTCAGGAAAACAAAATTATTACTGGATTTGTTCCCCTAGCAGAAATTATGGTAGGTACTTAGTTACTGAAAAGAATACTGGGGATATTAATGCTGAACAAAAGTAGACAATCAGGATTTTGAACTGTTAGAGCGTTTGGATTTAAACTGTTACCGTGATCTAAGGGATTACCACAGGTAGGTGGGGTCATTACCATTCTCCACGCTTCTCTTCCTAAATGCTGAGACTAAGGAATACTTGTGAAACGTACCCACATTATTTACTTAACCTCCACAATATTTGTCTAGTATTTCCTGACAAAATGGTTCAATGAGAACTCACTTGAGTCTCATTTTCACCTTTCCCGATTATGATGAAAAGATTAGCAGCAGGAAGAGATACTTGAGGCTTAAATTTGACAACTGTCTTCAATTATTTTGACTAGGGTTATTCAACTGTGCTTCGAACGCTAACATCAGGCTCAGCTACTTTTGCCTTAGAACTATCTAATTATGAAGCCATGAATCCTCAAGACCAAACTGTACTGCTCGGCCGGCGAAGTGGCTTGACCCAAGTACTTTGAGACTCCGGAGCCCCTATCAACTGCAGTTTCAGTAAGAAGAATTTTTATTGCTTTACTCAACTTACTAAACTGACAGTGGTACTGGAGTTGCCCATTCTATAATCAGATAGAGGCCCCATTTTAAAAAAGATACATCTTTTATTGAAAACAGTGCACCAAATCTTAATTTCCATGATTTCAAAATCAAGTTGATTGTAGTACAGATTGCTGTAGGTTTTGTCCCCTCCTCTTTTCTTCTTTGTTTAGGCTCATTTTTATGTTTTGTATTCATAGTCACAATATCCAGTAAAAAGAGGTTCTGCAGATATTCCCCGTCTATAGAACAAAGTATGAATTAGGTTTTAGATTGATATAATGCATCTTAAGAATAAACTAAGTTCTTTGAGAGCCTGAGTGGGGGAGGGGCAAAGGGAGTCCGAGGATCTGAAGCTGGCTTTGTGCTGACAGCAGAGAGCCGAGTGTTGGGCTCGAATTCATGCACCGTGAGACTGTGAAGTCGGTGTACTTAACCAACTGAGCCACCCAGGTGCCTCTTAAAGAAAAAGTTCAAATAGTCTTTTCTCCTTTTGGGCATAATTCTGTTTCGTACAAAAATCAATTCCCAGTTTCTAAGTAAATCACTACTTGTTAGGTGACATACAGTTCTTTTTAAAGTTAATCATCCTGGACTTGGTAATGTCCTAACTTTCAAAGTGCCGTACCTGACCATTCTGCAGCGGTGAACGGTCAGTCTGTTGTAGGCATTCCCTACACTGGTGATGTCTTCTGGACTCCAGAGTCTTTCACCAACGGCACTTGCCCGAGGCCTGTAAGTTAAATCACATGTCCCCCAAAGCAGTTTAAATTTATGTATTCTGAAATTTCTAGTACTTCCCTACTTGGATGGAGAAGGAAAAATAAGGCACTTTAATTCAAATTTATCACTTAAAATTCCATACCATAATCTTGGAGTAAGGTTAGTTGCATCCACAAATTCTCCCCACAGACAAGCTTCTCCACCAATGACAAGTTTTTTCTGTTCTTGAGAACCTACATTAAAATCATTGAATGGCTGTAAATGAAATAGTTGCAGCTCCAACCTCTGAAAGAGGCAATTACTGGTCCCCTGGTCAGTTCATGGTTTTGGCACAGAAAGAGGTAGCAAACTTAATTCCCACAATGCTTGTTCGCGTATTTCTACAAATTGGTATCTTTAATACTAGCACACTGCTTTATTTTGGTTTTGTGCAAGCTGCTTTGGGTTCAGGAACCATGGTTCAGGAACCATTATTCCCTTGGTTGCCTAACAAGAGTGTGCCAGGAATGCAAGTTGGAATACTAATAACTACTGCTCACTCCTGCCTTCAATATCTACCTCGTGGTACTAAAAAAAGACTAAGTACCCAATTGATATTACATTATGTCAATTCCTAACAGACTTACATACTGATTCAAAACATTTTTTTTTAACACTACCATTCTTTTTCTTCAAGGAAATTTTAAAAACTGGACAAAGTAGAAGTGTTCTTAAGGAAGGGGGTCTGAGAGCCTAAAGCTCCACCCCTCTATTCGTCCTACCACCCCCTTCCTAAGTATACCTAAGACTACACAGCCTGAAATACAGGGAACTAGACTACAGCCTTCCTTAACAATTGGAAAGGCCAGTCAGTCAAAAGCAGAGATACAAGGTTAATGCGGACAAGCATCTTTAAAATGTAAGGTAACAATGCTCGGCAGTGGAAACGAAGATAAAGGAACCTACTTTTGAAGTTATTTTATTCAGGAAAGGATATGGTTTCTTTCACAAATTTTAAGATGTATTGGGGGCCTTTTTTTTTTTCAAGTAAACAATATCAGGACCAAACATAAAAGGGAGGATAGTGAGTAGGTAATATCTGGATGAAAATTTCCTGGTAGAAGATTAAGGGAAGAAAACTAACAACCCAAGGTAATGATAAGTGCTTCACTCACCATCAAAATGAAGAGGGTCCACTTTATAGTAATTTCTCCAGTCTTGTCCATAACTAATCCAATCTAAGTACCAAGGAGCAGAAAGGATCACAGGGAAGCCAGCTGCTGTGACTTCACGTAGTTCCTCACTATATACTTGATTTTTCCACACTTGAACAATTGTACCTGGCAGAAGCTATTAAAGTTACAAGCAATATGTATTGATCAGGTCCAACAATTACAGATGAAATTAAAAGTCCCAGCCCATGTTGCTAGGAAAATAACTTTCTAAGCTTCTGGAAAAACATAATACCAAACGTTACTGGCAATAGGGCCTTAAAATTAGAAGTTTCATCAGTCTTGGGGCACCTGGGTGGCTCAGTTGGTTAAGCGTCCAACTCTTGGTTTTGGCTCAGGTCATTATTTCATGGCTTCATGAGTTCAAGCCCCAAGTCGGGCTCTGTGCTGTGTGTAGCCAGCTTAGGATTCTCTCTCTGCCCTTCCCCTGTTCTTGTTCTTTCTCTCCAAAAAAAAAAAAAAAAAAAAAAAGTTGTATCAACCTTAAGGTTGGATATTTAACTTCTGCCTATATATGACACTGTATAGGTATGATCAACTAAGGCTTCACTCCCATTTGTCCCACACTACCATTGTTCTTACTTTGGAACTGTGAGGATGTCACTAACTCTTCTGGAAAGATAATAGTAGTAGCTGGATTTGAAATTCTCAGTTACCCAAAGGAAAATAAAAAGTGTATATGTTGACAATTATTGCTACTTTCGTAGCAATAAAGATTCATCTGTTCTTGTTTGTTCTACCCTTCTTTTTGTTGTTTTACTTTTACCCCACATGGGATTCAATCCCACAGGATTATGATCTGGGCTGAAATCAACAGTTGGATGATCAACCTCCTGAGCCCCCTAGGTGCACAAAACAAAACAAAACTTCATGTGCTTCAACTTGTGACAAATAATGAGAATAGTGGGGGGAGGGAGATGGGAGACATGAAAGGGAGGCACTAGCCTTGGTCTACAGCTATTGCCTAACAAAAGTTGAAACTAAAAGGTAAGCTACTTTCCCCATAATGTTGGGGACTTCATTAGGGTTCCTTCCTTCCAAGATGTTAAAACAGTCTCTCGTATTGTCAGAATCAAATGCAGTCTTCATACTTCTCACCTTCACGTGATCATCAAAAACCTCTTGCCAGACTATGGATCCCTTCTTTACAGTTGAAACAATACCCAAAAGCCTACCATTGGGGAAAAAAAAAAATTTTTTTTCAGATCACAAGCTTAACAGTATATTTAAAGCATGCAGGGTTTCTATGAAGGACTACCATGTTGAGAGGTGCCTTGCACTATAGCACAGCTTTAAAGCAGAACCTGCTCAAGTTGGATCGTGACCCAATGTGGTTCCTGCTTTCCAGCACATGGCTGGGGACATCACACAGCAGAGGGGTTTAAAAGTCATCTGCTGAATGAATGTGCTACATACATCTCCAGGTGGGGAAGACATGGCAATTCAAGGTAATATACAAACCACCGTCTCTGGTTATTTCTTGAGTATCTTAGAATAAACTATAAAATTGCTGGCAGCTAGTCCACAAATATTTCCTAGTCTCTAGGACAATTCCAGACATTGTGCAGGATTAGAAAATGAGAATGTTACTACACAAAAAGCAAAATAGGAAAAGGCTTGAATCTGGGCTTGTCTAATCTAAGAGTTGGCAAACTACAGCCTACGGCCTGTTTTTGTATGGCTCATGAGCTAAGGATGGTTTTTACACTTGTAAATATTGTTTTAAAACAAGAATACTATGCAACTGTGGGGCCCATGAAGCCTAAAATATTTACTACCTGCCCCTTTAAATTTTCTCCAGTGTAAGTATAAACAGCCACATGTGGCTGTGCTATCATACTGGACATAAGAGATCTAAAGTAGAAGAATGCTCCTGGAGTTAACCAAAGGGAATGAATTCCACAGGCTGCATGGTGATGAAGACTTCACAGGCAAAGCAGGACTTTGAACTGAATTCTTTGAACAGAAGACTGCTCAACATTATTTCATCATTTAATGCAAAAGTCTTAGTCATAATGTCAGTGATTTAAAGAAAGCAGTGCATACTGCTTCCTTCTTAATTTTTCACTTTGTCCAACAAGGTATAATAGATATAGATATAGATACCTATATATATAATATCTATATTATTATATAGATCTTTGACAAGGGGTAATATCTATATATCTCTATATATAATATCTATACTTTCACAAGGGGTAGAGAGAAAATGAAAAAAGAGTACTAAATAGCTAAAACTTTTACAAAAATCACAGATGAAATAAAAATAGAGGAGGCTTATAAGTAACTTACTTTTGAAGGTAGAAAGATTCTAGTCTTCTAAAATCTTTGCCAAAACCTTTCTGCTTCATGAAACCCTGGATTTCTGGATTAGACTCCCTTTAACAAAAAACAGTGATTAAAACTACATTAAACGTTTGATAAATCTATTTAAAGCAGCACAGATCTCTATTAAAGTTTGTAGACAGAAAATAAGCCTAAAAACTTTATTATGAGTTACCCAGGTTTTTCATTACAAATAATTTTTTCCAGAAGCTGGTTACTTGTGAAAATAGCTTTCCCCACCTCTCTCCTCCAACTAAGGCTATTTGCAGAGGAGTTTTGTTTAAATGTTTTATTTAATTTTGAGTGTGTGTGTGAGCAGGGGAGGGGCAGAGAGAGAGAATCCCAAGCAGGCTCCATGCTGTCAGCGCAGAGCTCATGACCTGAGCCAAAACCAAGTCAGATACTCAACTGACTGAGCCACGCAGGCACCCCGCAAAGGATTTTTATTTGAGAAAAATCTCCCCCACCTAATCACTGCCTTTTCACTAAAGCTGTTCTTGTTCACTGTAGTCTGTTTCCAGTCCCCACGGTCTTTCACGTCTTGATTCTCCTTCCTAAAAGCTTTTATTCTCAAGTTATGTTGCTAACTTAAAACCTAGCAAGCAGAGATCTTTCCCAAATCTTCCTTTTTCACGTGGAAACTTCTAATAACTACTTCGAATGCAACGGTTAAAAAAGTAAGGCTTTTAAAGAATTGTCATACCAACATTTAAATTCCACTTCATCTCCTCCCAAGTGAACGAAGTGATCTGGAAACACCATACTAACTTCCTTGAAAAACTGAGACAGGAAGTTATAAGTTGAATTCAGAATAGGGTTTATAGGTCCAAAGGTCCCAGACTGCTTATGTTCATTGTAACATGGAGTCAGGAGGTCTTTCTGACCTGGAAGAAGAAGTATTTTAATCACAAAGACATCACTTTGCATGTGATTATACTACTCTATTTTGTTGAACCTGTAAGAGAATTTATACAGAAAAAGATAACCTTATGAGCAATTGTTTCTTGAATCCTGTCCTCTGTACCTCTGTTTCCCTTTCCTCACCCTATTTTATCCATTTCAGGTATCTCGTTTATTTGGAACTAACAAATCTTGACCTCACCCAAGCCCTTTTTCCTAAGTTTCAATCCATATTTCAGATTCCCTGCTCCACACAATTAGATATCCCAGCTGCACTTCAAATACCATCTAACAAAAGTGAGATTCTCTGTTCTGTAAGCTCCTTCAGTAGCTGCTCCTGATTACTGTGTCCTGGTAAGCGTTTGCCATCTTCCTCCTCTTTAAGTTCTCCTTCTTCTCTCAGAGTTGATCAGTTGCCAAATTCTAGGGATGTCTCTCAGTTCTGTACATTATTTTCCATTCCCATTAACACCATTCTGGTCTAGGACTTCCATCTCCTTCCCCTTCCAGTCGACCACTTCCTCACACAGGTTTTCCTGAAGTGTGGTTCCCATGAGTCCTGATGGAGCCCACATTCCTCACCCAAGGCCCTCCACACTGTACTTCACCAGACTGATTTCTCAATATTCTCCATATCTACCCTACTAGTACTGAACAATTATAAATGCCAGGTGCTGTGTTACATGTTATTTAACCCTCAAAAAATTATATGATAGTTACTACATTTTAGAGATGGGGAAACTGAGGATGAGACATTCTACAACTTGATCAAGGTCACTCAGTTTATAAAAGGCAGAAATAGGATTCAAACCCAGACAGTGTGGCTCAAGACTCCGTTCTTAACCACCCTATAATGCTTCCTACTCTTTGCTGCACTACACTCCAACTAATGCCCTTCCTCATGTTATTCCCTTTACCAGAAACATGAATATATTCTTTGATCTCTCAAAAGCATTTTTAGTGTTATCCAGGAAACTATTTCTTACATTCACTTAGCATGTTCTACTTGTAATTTTTCCTTTAGACATTTTTCTTTCCATACTTTAGGCAGTGACTTGCTCACAACAGACACATAATAACTGAATTCCATCTGTCAATAGTGCTACCCTTGTGCAAACCACAAGGTATTAAGAACAAAATGAACAGGGATACCTGGGTGGCTCAGTTAAGTGTCCAACTCTTGATTTCAGCTCATGTCATGATCTTATGGTTTGTGAGTTCGAGCCTCAAGTCAGGCTCTGTGCTGATAGCATGGAGCCTGCTTGGGATTTTCTTCCTCTCTCTCTGCCCGTCCCCCACGTGCACTCTCTCAAAAATATCAACATTAAAAAAAAAAATGCAGGAAGGACCTCAGGTATTCACTCTTTGCAACTTAAAAATGACACTCCTTACCTTTTCCCCAAGACTGTGTATGTCCAGGGCTATCAAATTCTGGTATGACTCGAATCCCTCGTAATCTGGCATATTCAATCACCGTATGGACATCATTTGGTGTATAAACATGAGACAGAGAATAGCTGCCCTGTAAAGCCGTATTTATTAAAATGTATGAAATGGGTTTGTCCAGGATACTGTTAACAGTTCTGTTTGCATAGTGATAGGTGATTTTTCTTGTGTAACAATGTATTAAACAGTCCAGTGTGGTGGTGGAGGACTCATTTTTTTTTCTTTAATCCCCACTTTTATTCATTCATTCATTCATTCACAAGGAAGCTCTACGCCCAGTGTGGGGCTTGAACTCACTACCCCAAGATCAAGAGCTGCATGGTCTACCGACTGAGCCAGCCATTTAAATTATTTACCGTATCTTATCAGCTCTCAGCACACTGTGGGTTAATTCCAGATTTACTAATAGAACTATCTCTTCTAGTTCCTCTTGGTTCAGGAACATCTATCCTCATGCTATTTCAACCTCATGTAACCATACAACAAAATACAAATAAAATGTTTGACTCCAAAGTCAAACTTGTGAAAATGGAAAATACACTCCCCTTGTCAGTTTTAGAATAAAAATTCACACACTATTACAAAGTTGAGGTGTTGCCTTTCGAAGTCATTTTAATTACTATCAGCTTTAAAAATTCCCCCAGACATATTCTGATAAGTGACTTGATTTTTTTTTTTTTTTTAAGATTACCCTCAATCCCTTTATAGGTTACACTTAGGTTGTAACTAAAAGTTGATTAAAGGTGTTAGCGTAAAGCACATTTCTCAAGGCATAAATATGTAAATATTACATATAAATTATAAGCTATATCTAAATTTATACATAAATGTAAATGCTCAACTCCTCAAAAGTAATCCTGTCTCACCCCCCCAAATTTGTATCTAATCAAGATCAGATCTAACTACTCATAGTAAATACAGGACAGGAGAATAATTGACAATATGAGAATGCAATCAGCAAAACCCAGACTCTGGGAACTAGACAAATGATTTAACAAAAATGGCAAATTACAAAAAAAAATAGATGGGCAGGGTAGATACCTAGAACACCAAGACAGTGGACACACTAACTGACCACAATGTATAGAACTCATTTGCATGCCATTACAAGTTAAGATTTTGTTCATTAAAACAAGGTAAAACACTTGGGGAAATATAAATAATGACTGATTAGCTGGATTACTGTTAACTTTTCAGCTGCAATAGTATATTATGGGTTTGTTGTTATTGTTTTTAAAGAAAGACCTTTTTACAAATGTGATGTGGTGTCTGGGATTTTCTTTAAAATATGGTAGGAAGGGAGGGTGAGTGTAAGTGATACAAGATTGGCCAAGTTCTGATTACTGAAGTTGGGTGACAAAGACATGGAAATCTCTGTCTTCTATGTTTACTTCTGTGTATGTGTGAAATTTTCTGTAATAAAAAGTAAAACAAAAGCAAACAAAAACGTGAGTGCCAGTAACATTTCAACCTATACTACATCAAACATTGGAGAGAGCTTGGGTACTGTGGATAGAGGACATTTAGAGTCCTGGTTTTGTCCCTTCCTAATTGCGACTACAGATAAGGATGTCAGTCTCTCTGCATTACAGGGAGATTAAACAAGATGACACAGGCTTGCTCCCACCTCCACTGATTTATAATACAATTTGAACACTTCTGAGACAGCGATTATTTGCTAAGAAGCTCTCATCTCTAAAATTCTCGATGTAGTTTTTCAGAAAGAAAAAAATCATTTACAGCATCCGGTAACAACTCCACATTAGGTGATAAAAATACTTAACCTTCTATTAGTTATGAATGCTTCAGGTCTCCTATATTCATTTAAGTTTTTAAAATTTTATTTATATAACTACTAGACATCACTTATTTACAGTAACTTAACCATTATAAAAAGTTTTATGGATCTAAATTGCTAAGCCACAGCCTATTAAAGAAGTTTTTAAACCACAAACATGTAACTTTTATATTTTAATTCCATCCATAAGAAAAAACATTTAACCTCAAAAGTTCTAATGAAATCATACAAACATTTTTGAAGACAGACTACAATAACATGAATTACTCACTTTGTTGCTTAACTCAGGAAAAGTGACACTCTGATAAGGGAAAGACTGGTCATCAACTATGTGCCAGTGGAGAACATTAAATTTATTAAAAGCCATGGCATCCTGCAAGCAAACATGTTAAAAAAATTAACATACCACAGATATAATACGCACACAACCCAACTTACTTATCTACATTCATTATTGTCTCCAATGCGTCTACTTTGTTTTAGGGGCGCCTGAGTGGCTCAGTCGGTTAAGTGTCCGACTTCAGCTCAGGTCATGATCTCATGGTTTTTGAGTTTGAGCCCTGCACTGGGGTCTCTGCTGTCGGTGTAGAGCCTGCTTCAGATCCTGTCCCCTTCTCTCTGCCCTCCCCTCACTTGCTCGCTCTCTCTCAAAAATAAATAAGCCATCAAAAAAAATTCTTTTTCAGGAGCGCCTGGGTGGCTCAGTTGGTTAGGCATCCAACTCTTGGTTTCCGCTCAGGTCATGATCTCACAGTTCGTGAGTTCAAGTCTTGTGTGGGGCTCTGCGCTGACAGCAAAGAGTCTGCTTGGGATTCTCTCTCCCTACTCTTCCTGCACGCTGCATCTCAAAAATAAGTAAATAAAAATTTAAAAATAAGTTACTTTTTCAGCAAAGCAAGAACGAGAAAGAAGTATAAATTATATGGTATGTCACTTTTATTTTTTTTAATGTTTACTTATTTTTGAGACAGGGAGGGACAGAGCATGAACGGGGGAGGGTCAGAGAGAGAGGGAGACACAGAATCCAAAACAGGCTCCAGGCTCTGAGCTGTCAGCACAGAGCCCGACGCAGGGCTCGAACTCACAGACTGTGAGATCATGACCTGAGCCGAAGTCGGACGCTTAACTGACTGAGCCACCCAGGCGCCCCTGGTGTGTCACTTTTTAAAAAGCCTATTCAGCATCTGTATTTATTCTAAACAGGGAGCTCTAACTTTGTTCTAGGAAAAGGTAGTCATCTTGTGAATTTAGGCATTGGCCTAGAACAGAAAATGTTCATTTTTGGGAACAGAGCAGGGCGAAAAATGGAGTATTTAAGTATCAGGACTTACAATTCCCACAGAAAAAGTAATTTACAGAATTCATCACAATTCTGACTTTTTTTTTTTTTTAATTTTTTTTTCAACATTTATTTATTTTTTGGGACAGAGAGAGACAGAGCATGAACGGGTGAGGAGCAGAGAGAGAGGGAGACACAGAATCAGAAACAGGCTCCAGGCTCTGAGCCATCAGCCCAGAGCCCGACGCGGGGCTCCAACTCACGGACCGTGAGATCGTGACCTGGCTGAAGTCGGACACTCAACTGACTGCGCCACCCAGGCGCCCCACAATTCTGACATTTGAGTGCTATCCCTTCTTTAGCAATCAAAGAAACTTGGTATAAAAATGCAAAATTCTCAGGAATTTTTTGGGGAAATTGCTATCAATTTTATTGATGTTCTAGAGGAATAAACAATGTATTATTTATATAAAATATAAACAGACTATTGAAAAAAGATAAAAATAGTAAAAGGGTAGATTTGTTTGCCCTACCAGCTTAATTAAAACTTAAAGCCTCTTTTCTCCATCAAGACTGAAAGGATTTGCTGATGCATATGGGAAATAGCTTACCTACAGGCAATTAGGCGAAAGAGTAAAAGTTTTCTAGTGCATAATGGCAAGATTTTTACCATCAGAGGAAGGAGTGCCTCAGTAAAGACCAGGGGCTTGCAAACTTTTTTCATGAAGGGCCAGACAGTAAGTACCTTGGTTTTATGAGCCACATGTTTCTGTCACAACTGATCCTGCAGCTGTAGAGCAAGATAAAATGTAAACAAATGGATGTGGCTGTGTTCCAGTAAAACTTCATTAGCAGAAACGAATACAAACTGGATTTGGCCCTTGGGCTCTAGTTTGCCAGCCCCTGATATAGATAAGAAATAGAATCAGATAAAAATGTAGAGGTCAGGTAGAAGATACAGTAGGAAGATCCCAAGTTTACCTTGTCCCATTGACATAACAAGATATCTTAACAGTTATATATGGACAACTAATACTAAAGACTGGCAGAACAGACCTTCCACAGTTAATCAAAGGGTGAAGGCCACACTGAAACAGAGGAATGGAGATATGGTTGGGAACCAAAACCCTGGTGAGACTAACCACAAGTAAGAGGGACATCAGATGCACAGAGACACGAGCCCCCACACCAGACACCCAAGATACTGGGGACTTGCACTGAGAAGATCTGTCTCCATGACATCTGGCTTTGAAAACCAGTGGGACTTTTAAAATCAGTGCACTTACCTCCAAGAGCCAGAGGGCAACAGGAAACAAAGTCTCTGCCCTTAAACAGCAAACATAATAAATAACCACCCACACAGCACAGAAGCAGCAGTTCGTAAAATGCCTGGGGTATGGTAAAGGACATTTATTTACTAATCTCAGAACATGCACCGGAAGAGCAGGGATCTTGAGGAGACATTCTCTAAGATTCAAAGTGGTGGCAGGCACCAGTCACTTCTCTTCTCCCCACACCTAGATAGCTAACACCAAACACCTCACCTGCTTTGCTAACACCACGGGCCCCGCCTCATTCAAAGTGCCTCCTGCCCCGTGGAGTGGAGTAGAATAACCCCATATACCAACATGCCTGCAGTTCCAGCAGCTGAGCCTTTTAGCGGGCTTCTCAAGAACAAGTCCTGCTGGGAGGTGCTCCCACAACTGCAGCAGAGGGGCTAAGTCCAGACTAGTTTGCTGCCTGCCCCCCACCCCCTCTGAGCCCACAGTGGACGCAGGTCCTTCAACAGTGCAGGGACCAAACCCTGCGTGCTGTACTCAAAGCAGGCAACATGGGTCATTAGAGTCAAATGGGCTAAAGGCAAACACAGCTCAACCGCAACAAGGCACATGCAACCTACACAGGAGACATCCCTGGAACACCAGATTCTAGTGACCAGGAACACTGCTACAGGGCACCAAAACACCTCTTCTACATAAGGTCACTACTTCCAAGACCAGGAGACACAGCAGACCTCCATAATTCATAAAAACAGAGAGACAAGATGAGAAGACAGAACAGGTCCCAAATGAAAAGGACAAAAATCCTAGCAACAGAGTTCAATGAAACAAAAGCAATACACCTGATACAGAATTGGAAGTAATGGTCTTACCTGAAACTAATATTCCACTATACATTAACTTCCTGGAATTTAAATAAACAAACAAAACAAAGTAATGGTCATAAAGATACTCAGACTTGAGAAAAGAGTGGATAAACTCAGAATGTCAACAAAGAGATAGAAAATAATGAAAGAACAGATAAAGAATTTAGTAACTGAAATTAAAAAAAAAACTAGAAGAAACAGGTTAGAGGATGCAAAAGAACACATCAGTAATCTACAAGACACAGTAATGGAAAGCAACCAAGATCATCAGCAGAAAGAAAAAAATTCTAATATAAAATGAGAACAGCTTAAGGGGACCCAGATGACATCACATGTAATAACATTTGAATTAGAGGAATCCCAGGAGAAGAGAGAACGGAGTAAAAACTTATCTGAAGAAATAACAGCTGAAAACTTAATCTGGGGGAGTAAACAGACACCCATATTCAGGAAGCACAGAAAGTTCCTACCAAGATTAACCCAAGTAGGTCCAGATCAAGACATGTAATAATTGAAGCAGCAAACATAATGATAGCGAATTTTAAAGCTACAGAGAAAACAGTAACATACAAGGCAAACCCTATAAGGCTGTTAGCTGATTTTTCAGCAGAAACTTTGCAGGCCAGAAGGGAGTGACCTGATATATTCCAAGTGCTGGGAGGAAAAAACCTGGAAACAAGAACATTCTACCCAGCAAGGTTCTCATTCAGAAAAATAGTTTCTAAGGCGAACAAAAGTTAAAGGAGCTCACTACCATTAAACTGGCCTTAAAAGAAATGTTAAAGGGACTATTTTAAGTAGAAAGGCAAGGCTGTAAACAGAAGATAATTATGAAAGGAAAAAGTTTCACAGGTAAAAGCAAACATATAATAAAGGTAGATTAGTCATTTATAAAGCCAGTATGGGGGCACCTGGATGGTTCAGTCGGTTGGGCGGCCGACTTCAGCTCAGGTCATGATCTCGCGGTCCGTGAGTTCAAGCCCCGCATCGGGCTCTGTGCAGACACTCAGAGCCTGGAGACTGTTTCGGATTCTGTGTCTCCCTCTCTCTCTGACCCTCCCCCATTCATGCTCTGTCTCTGTCTCAAAAATAAATAAACGTTTAAAAAAAAAAAATTAAAAAAAAAAACCCATATGGATGTTAAAATACAACAGATGTAAAATCCTATCTATAAAAATCAGTGAAAGGATATACACACGCAGAAGATGTAAAATATGACATCGTATACATAAAATACAGAGGAGCGGGTTAAACTTTAGTGCTTTTAGAATGTTTGAACTTAAGCAACCATCAACACAGAAAAGAAAAATAAAGAGAAAGGAGTCCAAGCCTGACACTAAAGAAAGGCATCAAACCACAAAGAGTGCAAAAGAAGAAAGGAACAGAGAAAAACAAAAATAACCAGGAAAGAATAAACTGGCAATAAATACATATCTATAATTACTTTAAATGTAAATTGACTAAATGCTCCAGTCAAAAGACAAAGGATGACTAAATGGAAAAAAATACAAAAAAAACCCCCAAAAAACAAACCTAAAACAAGACCCACCTATATCCTGTCTACAAGAGACTCACTTCACACCTAAAAAAACACACAGACTGAAAATGAAGGGCTGGAAAAACATACCATACAACATACCATAAAAATCTAAATGGGAGACCTGAAGCCATAAAACTGTTAGAAAAAGGGCACCTGGGTGGCTCAGTTGGTTAAGCATCCAACTTCAGCTCAGGTCATGATCTCACGGCTCGAGAGTTCGAGCCCCACGTAGGGCTCTGTGCTGACAGCTCAGAGCCTGGAGCCTGCTTCAGATTCTGTGCCTCCCTCTCTCTCTCTGCCCCTGCCCCACTCACAGTCTCTCAAAAATAAACATTTAAAAAAATGAAAGAAACTGTTAGAAGAAAACTTAGGCAGTAATCTCTTTGTGACCTGCCTTAGCAACATTTTAATGGATAGTTCTCCTTGGGCAAGGGCAACAAAAACAAAATAAAACTTTTGCACAGTGAAGGAAACTGTCCACAAAACAAAAAGGCAACCTACTGAATGGTAGAAGACATTTGCAAATAATATACCCCAGGAGGGGTTCATATCCAAAATATATAACAACTTATACAAGACCAAAAACCCCAATATAATCCAATTAAAAACAAGCAAAGGCACTGAATATTTTTCCAAAGAAGATATACAGACAAAAAAAAAAAAAAAAAAAAAGAAGAAGATATACAGACAGCCAACAGACACATTAAAATGTGCTCAACATCACTCATCATCAGAGAAATGCAAGTCAAAACCACAATGAGTTATCTCTCTACACTTGTCACAATGGCTAAAGTAAAACAAGAAATAGTAAGTGTTGGAAATGGAGAATGTGAAAAAAACCCTTGTGCACTGTCACTGGTAATGTAAACTGGTACAGTCACTGTGGAGTATGGAGGTTCCTTGAAAAAATTAAAAGTAGATTTACTATATGATCCAGTAATTCCACTAAAGGCTATTTAACCAAAGAAAACAAAAACACTAATTTGAAAATATATATGTGCCCCTATGTTTACTCCAGCATTATTTACAATAGCCAAGCTGTGGAAGGAACCAAGTGTCCACTGATAGATGAGTGGATAAAGAAAACGTGGTGTGTCTGTGGGTCTGTGTGTATATGCACATACATACATGCAATGGAGTATCAGACACAAAAAAAGAATGACATTTTCAGTTTATTTTTTGTGTATGGTGTAAGACAGTGATCCGATTTCATTTTTTTCATGTAGCTGTCCAGCTGTCCCAGCACCATTTGAAGACTGTCTCTTCCCCATTGTACATTCTTGCCTTCTGCCTTCTTTGTTATAGATTAACTGACCTATTTCTGGGCTCTCTTCTGTTCCTTGGATTTGTGTGTCTGTTTTTGTGCCATTACCATACTGTTGTGATCATGGCAGCTTTGTTATTATATCTTGAAATCTGGGATTTTTATATTCTCAGCTTTATTCTTTTTAAAGATTGTTTTGGCTTTTCAGGGTCTTTTGTGGTCCCACACAAATTATAGGATTATTCATTATAGTTCTGTGAAAAATGCTTTGGGTAATTTTGATAGGGATTGAAATCAATCTGTCAATTGCTTTGGGTAGTAAGGACATTTTAATTATATTAATTCCTACAGTCCATGAGAATGAAGTATCTTTCCATTTGTTTGCATTGTCTTCAGTTTCTTTCATCAACATTTTATGGTTTTCAGAATACAGGTCTTTCACCTCCTTGTTTAAGTTTACTTCTAGGTATTTTATTCTTTTTGATGCTACTGTAAGAGGACTGTTGTCTTCCCTTTCTGCTATTTCATTATTAGTGTATAGAAATGCAATGGATTTCTAAATGTTAATTTTCTATACTACAACTTTACTGAATTTATTGCTTTTTGGTGGAGCCTTTAGAGTTTTCTATATATAGTAGAATGTCATCTGCAAATTGTGGCAGTTTTACTTCCTTACTGATTTGGATGCCTTTTATTTCTTCTTGTCCAAGTGCTGGAGCTGGAACTTCCTGTACTATGTTGAATGGAAGTGGTGAGAGTGGACACCCTGTCTTGTTCCTGATCTTAGAGGAAAATCCTGACAAGTGTGCAAATTTAAGAATGCTTATTCTACAGTACTGTTTATGGTAAATTAACCTGGATGTTCGTCAGCATGAGAATGGTTAAACTCACATCATGGTATAAAAAACGGAATATTCAACGGTTTAAAAAGACGGTACAGACCTTATATATTCTTTCATAAAAAGATGTCCATAACATGTTTTTTAAGGTAGGAGAAGTGCAATTCCAGTTAAGTTTTTTAAAAAGTCATGTCACAGCTCGGAGCCTGGAGCCTGCTTCAAATTCTTTGTCTCCCCCTCTCTCTCTCTGCCCCTCCCCTGCTTACTCTCTTTCTCTCAAAAATAGATAAACATTAAGAAAAAAAAACTTTAGGGGTGCCTGGGTGGCGCAGTCGGTTGAGCGTCCGACTTCAGCCAGGTCACGATCTCGCGGTCCATGAGTTCGAGCCCCGCATCAGGCTCTGGGCTGATGGCTCAGAGCCTGGAGCCTGTTTCCGATTCTGTGTCTCCATCTCTCTCTGCCCCTCCCCCGTTCATGCTCTGTCTCTGTCCCAAAAATAAATAAAACGTTGAAAAAAAAAAAATTAAAAAAAAAAAAAAAAAAGAAAAAAAAACTTTAAAAAAGGGGCGCCTGGGTGGCTCAGTCAGTTGAGCGTCCGACTTTGGCTCAGGTCATGATCTCACAATCTGTGAGTTTGAGCCCCTCATCGGGCTCTGTGCTGACGGCTCAGAGCCTGGAGCCTGCTTCCGATTCTGTGTCTCCCTCTCTCTCTGCCCCTTCCCCGCTCATGCTCTGTCTCTCTCTGTCTCAAAAATAAATAAAAAAACATTAAGAAAAAAAAAAATTTTTTTTTAATTAAAAAAAGTCATGTCATGTGTATTAATATTCATTTTTAAGGGCAAGATGAGATAAATGGGGCACAGAAATTTATGTCAACCTTTGGTAATGCAATTATGGGGTTACTATCTATTTTATGCATATTTATGTTTGAATTTTTTATACTAAGCATTTATTTCTTTCATAAGAGTGACAATAATGCCTTTTGGAGAATAAAATTCAGGACAGTAGTGTGAATGTAAAAATCCCTTTTTAATAATATGGTGTTTTCAGAAGTGATCAAATAAAGGTATAGAAAAACATGGGAGGAAAACCTTCCTACCCTTACAAATTGATGATCGTGCGGATGAACCAATAAAAAGTAGACAGGAGAAAATAGCTACCGTCAACCTCACCCCCAACTCTCACCATCTGAAGTCCGTATTTCTTTGGAACATTTCCCTGGCAGCTTCTAGCCAACTTTCTATGACACTTTAAATAAAGTTCAGTGGAGGACACTGGCTTTCTCAGCTGAGGAAATATACTTTCCAGGGGAGGGAAGGAAGAAAGCTCAGTGCTTCAGTATATGACAAACCATCCCCCTGTTTCAACCTACACAACAGCGTAAATAACCCATATTAAGGAACACCATAAAAGCACACATCTTTGGAATAGAAAATGGATTAAAAATAATAATAATCACCTACCAGAGTTTTGAGAATGCTCTTAACTGGCAGAAAGTGTCTGGCTGTATCAATTAAAATTCCTCTATGTGGAAACCTTGGAGAGTCAATAATGTCGGATTCATTGACGGTGAACTATAAAACAAAATAAAATTTTGATTTATTTTTAGAATATTCTCTGGACTTGAGCTCAGCAAAGACCGTATCTATGCAAGCACTGGATGAAAGATTAGAAGAAAGTGTCAAGTTTACATTTACCAAAAAAGATAAACATTTGGAGAGAAAAAAACACTCAAGAAGCAATAAACAGCTAAAAACTTTACATTTTTCTTATAGTAAAAGGGATAGCCAATAATTTTTAGTAACATATAATAATCATACTTACAGTCCCATAAGAATCTTGATAAATTAACTGGCTAAAGGTCTCTAAACCTAGGGAGAGTAAAATTCATAATTTAATACATTACTTTTATAACATATTAAGTCAGTAAAAGTTGTATTATCCAAACGTAGACCCATAACCAGATAAGGCAAATAAAACTAACTATAATGTTACCTCTATACCTCTAACATATTTTCTAAGATCAAAGCTCAGTTTTAAAAAAATCTCTGTTGCCATCTAATTAAAATGTTTTACTTCATTGTACCCATACCCTGGGTTTTGTTGGAATGATAAACTTAAAAATGAATAGTGACTTAATACAACAAAATACTAGTTACTTAATATAGTATTCTAAAAAATAATTTCTATGCTAAAATATAGTCACTTTAAAAGATAATACACTTGAGGTGCCTGGGTGGCTCAGTCAGTTAAACATTCGACTTCCACTCAGGTCATGATCTTGTGGATTTCATGGGTCAAACCCCACATTGTGCTCTCTGCTGTCAGGATAGAGCCCACTTCAGATCCTCTGTCTCCCTCTCTCTGCCCCTCCCCCATGCGTGCGCGCCCTCTCTCTCTCAGAAATAATAAATAAACCTTAAAAAGTATTAGAAGGTACATAAACAGAAGGGAAAAAGGATCAAAAGCACCATGAAAATATAAGTGAGAGCCCAACTTAAAACTCAACAATGTTTTACTCACAGCTACAAAGAATATCTCTTGAATATTTTTCACTCAAGTGGATTGTTTCCTTAGTAAACTCTATTACAGGCCATTTCCTCTAACTGCCCTTGACTTTACTATATATATTTTTTCTTTAAATATTTTGAAGCGATCTCTACATCAAACGTGGTGCTTTAACCCACAACCCTGAGATCAAGAGTTGCACACTCCTGGGGTGCCTGGGTGGCTCCATCGGTTAAGTGTCTGACTTCAGTTCAGGTCATGATCTCACAGTTCGGGGGTTTGAGCCCCGTGTCAGGCTGTGCTGACAGCTCAGGGCCTGGAGCCTGCTTTGGATTCTGTGTCTCCCTCTCTCTCTGTCCCTCCCCTACTCATGCTCTGTCTCTCTCTCTAAAATAAATATATTTTTAAAAATTTTTAAAAAAAAGTTGCATACTCCATTGACTGAGCCAGCCAGGTACCCCCAACTGTACCATAATTCATCATTCTAGCTGACAAGTATAAAGCCAGGGAAAATTTTAACCTAAGAATAGTTCAAAGTCAGAAACGAATCAGGAGATATAACTGACACTACAGAAATAAAAAGGCTAAGAGACTACTATGAACATTTATAAGCTAACAAATTAGACAACCTAAGTATTTTACTATCCATTTCTTCTAAGAAATGGATACATTCCTGGAAACATACATACTAAAAAAACTGAATCTTGGAATAGAAAAACTGAAAAGACCACTTACTAGTAAGGAGATTGAATCAATCCAAAACCTCTTGACAAACCAAAGTTCAGGACCAGGCTTCAGAAGTGAATTCTACCATTTAAAGAAGAATTAACACCAATTCTTCTCAAACTTTTCCAAAAAAAAAAAAAAACCCCAAAAAACAAAAACAAAACAAAACAAAAAAAAACAGAAGAGGAGACAACACTTCAAAACTCATTTTCCAGGGCCAGCATTACCCTGACACCAAAACCAGGTAAGGAAAAAAAATTACTGGCCAATATCCCTGATGAACATTAATACAAAAATCCTCAACAAAACAGTAGCAAACTGAATTCAGTAATACATAAAAAGAGCCATACACCATGATCAAATGGAATTAATTCCACAAGTGCAGGGATGGTTCAACACCTGCAAATCAATGTGATACACCATATTAACAAAATGAAGGACAAAGTCATAAGATCTTTAAAATTTTTTTAGTCTATTTTATTTTCTGAGAGAGCGAGCAGAGGAGGGGCAGAGAGACAGGGAGAGCAAGAATTCCAAGCAGGTTCCACACTATCAATGCAGAGCCTGATGCGGGGCTCGAACCCACCACGATACCATGACCTGAATCGAAATCAAGAGTCGGACACTCAAATGACTGAGCCACCCGGGTGCCCCTAAAATCATAAGATCTTAACAGATGCAGAAAAAGCATTTGACAAAATTCAGTATCCACTTACGACAAACACTCCAAACAGAGGGAACATACCTCAACATAATAAAGGCCATATATGGTAAGCCCACAGCTCACCTCAGTCTCAATGATAAAAAGAGCAGCAATAAGACAAGGATGCTCACTCTCACCACTTTTATTCAACTTAGTATTAGAAGACCTAGTCAGAGCATTTAAGCAAGAAAAGAAAAAAAATAAAAGGCATCCAAATCAGAAAGGAAGAAGTAAAATGGTCACTATTTGCAGGTGACATATATAGAAAACCTTACGATTCCACAAAGAAAGTGTTAGAATTAATCAATGAATTCAGTAAACTTAAATGATAATCAAAATACCAAAAAAAATCTGTTGTGTTTCTATATTACCAGAACTAGAAATTAAGAAAACAATCCTATTTACAATGGTATCAAAAAGAATAAAATACAAAGGAGTAGATTTTTAAAAATTTTTTTAATGTTTATTTATTTTTGAGAGAGAGCGCGTGCACACGCACGCATGAGTGGGGGAGCGGCAAAGAGAGAGGGAGACACAGAATCCAAAGCAAGCTCCAGGCTGTGAGCTGTCAGCACAGAGTCCGACATGGGGCCCGAACTCATGAACCATGAGATCATGACCTGAGCTGAAGTAGGACTCTCAACTGACTGAGCCACCCAGGCACCCCTATAGGAATAGGTTTAAGCAAGACCTCTACCCTGAAAACTCTAAGGCACAGATGAAAGAAACTGAAGACACAAATGAATGCTAAGATAGTCAATGCTCGTGGATTGGAAGAATACCATTAAAATATCCATACCACTCAAAGCAATGTACATATTCAATGCAATCCCTATCAAAATTCCAATAGCATTTTTCACACAAACACAATAAACAATCCTCAAATCTGTATGGCACCACAAAAGACCTCAAATCACCAAAGCAAGTTTGAGAAAGACAATGAAGCTGGAGGTATCACACTCCCTGATTTTAAATTATCTTACAAAGCTACTGTCATCAAAATAGTATAGTACTGACATACAATCAGATATACTAATCAACATAATGAAACAGAAAACCCAGAAATAAACCCATACATATATGGTCAATTAATTTACCACCACAACAAAAAAACAACAAGGAAAAGACAGTCTCTTCAATAAATGTTGGAAAAACTGCAGCCACGTGAAAAAGAGTTAACACTGGACCACTATCATAAACTATACACAAAAATTAGCTCAAAATTGATTACAGACTTGAATGTAAGACCTTCTTCCTAGAAGAAAACACAGGGTGGTAAGGTCCTTGACATAGGTCTTGGCAATGACTTTTTGTACTTGACACCAAAAGCAAAGGCAACAAAAGCAAAAATAGATAAATGGGACATTTACTAAAAGACTTCCACAAATGACTTGAAACAAAATGAGAAGGCAACCTACTCTTTGGCAGAAAATATTTGCAAACTGTACGTCTGATGAGGGGTTAATATCCAAAATATAGGAAGAATTCACATAACTCCACAGCAAAAAATACTCTGATTTTAAAATGGGCAGTGGTTGCCTGGGTGGCTCCACTGGTTGAGCGTCCGACTTCAGCTCAGGTCATGATCTCACGGTCCGTGAATTCGAGCCCCGCATCAGGCTCTGTGCTGACAGCTCAGGGCCTGGAGCCTGCTTCACATTCTGTGTCTCCCTCTCTCTCTATCCCTCCCCCGTTCATGCTCTGTCTCTCTCTGAATCAAAAATAAAAATAAACATTAAAAAAAAATTTTTAAATGGGCAGTGGATCTGAAAAGACGTTTCTTTCAAAGACGACATACAGATGGTCAATAGGTACATGAAAAGGAGCTTGCTCAACATCAATAATCATCAGGGAAATGCAAATTAAAACCACAAGATACCATCCCAAACCTGAAAGAAAAACTATTATCAAAAAGACAAAAAGTGTTGGTGAGGAAGCAGAGAAAAGGGAACCCCTGTGCACTAATGGTAGCAATGTAAGTTGGTGCAGCCACTGTGAAAAATGGTATGGAGGGCCCTCAAAAAATTAAAAATAGAGGGGCACCTGTGTGGCAGTTGGTTGAGCAACCAACTCTTGATTCCAGGTCAGGTCACAATCACAGGGTATTGGGATCGAGCCCTGCATCAGGCTCTGTGATGAGCCTGGAGCCTCTTAAGATTCTCTCTCATATTCTCTCATTCTCTCTCTCCCCCACTCCTCGCTTGTTCTCTCTCAAATTTAAAAAGACAAAAATTAAAAATAGAATTACATATGATCCGGTAATTGCACTTCTGGGTATTTATCTGAAGAAAATGAAAAAATAACTTGAAAAGATGTGAGTGCTGCCATTTTGACAACATGGATGGACTGTGAGGACATTCTGCTAAATAAAGTAAGTCAAAGACATATACCATATGATCTCATTTACATGTGGAATCTCAAAAAAAAAAAAAAAAGCTCATAGATACAAACAACAGATTGGTGGTTGCCAGAGGTGTGGAGTGGGAGTGGGCAAAATGAGTGAGGGGGTCAAAAGGTACAAACTTTCAGTTGTAAAATAAATAAATCCTGGGGATGTAATGAACAGTATACTGGCTTCATTTCATAGTACTGTGTTGCATATTTGAAAGTTGCTAAGACAGTACATCATTAAAGTTCTTCTCACAAGAAAAAAATGTTTTTAATTAATTTATTTGGGGGGGGCGGGGGGTGAGGGACAGAGAAAAGAGGCAGGGAGAGAATCCCAAGCAGGCTCTACCCTGTCAACATAGACCCTGATGCTGGGCTCAAACTCACAAATCGTGAGATCATGATCTGAGCCAAAATCAAGTCAGATGTTTAACCCAGACACCCCAAGAAAAAAAAAAATTGCAACTATGTATGGTGATGGATATTAGCTAGACTTATTGTGGTGAATGTTTTGCAGTATATACAAATACTGAATCATTATCTTGTGCACCTGGAGCTAATAATATTATGTCAATTATACCTCAAAAAAAACAAAGACAGGAAATAGAAAAGAAAAAAAGAATTCAAAGTCATTTTTGTTGTATCTTCTCCCTCCCTCCAAATACAAGCCCCAGCTGGGAAGAGTAACTTTGGAATTTTCTGTTAAGTGCAATACACTCAATACATTTACTATTTATAGAGCATTGCTTTGAGCATCTGACATTTAAGAGAAAAATCCGGTTTTTTCTTAATTTTTTTTTAAATTTTTTTATTTTATTTTTTATTTTATTTATTTTTTTTTAATTTTTTTTTCAACGTTTTTATTTATTTTTGGGACAGAGAGAGACAGAGCATGAATGGAGGAGGGGCAGAGAGAGAGGGAGACACAGAATCGGAAACAGGCTCCAGGCTCCGAGCCATCAGCCCAGAGCCTGACGCGGGGCTCGAACTCACGGACCGCGAGATCGTGACCTGGCTGAAGTCGGACGCTTAACCGACTGCGCCACCCAGGCGCCCCTTAAATTTTTAATGTTTATTTTTGAGAGAGAGAGGGAGACACAGAATCGGAAGCAGGCTCCAGGTTCCAAGTTGTTAGCACAGAGCCCGACACAGGACTCTAACCCATGAACTGTGAGATCATGACCTGAGCCTACGTCAGACACTCAACCGGGCCCTCCAGGCACCCTGAGAGAACATCAGTTCTTGAACTGGAACCTAATCACTGAACGTTCTCAGAAGTGCTTCATTTTGATGTGATTCATAGCAAGTAACAATAAGGCTTTGTTTTCCCTAACAAACTTCAGACAAAGGCAGACCAGACTAAAAAAGCTTAAAACCACATAACATTATATATAAATGATCTAGATGATAATGATTACAGTTACATTTGCAGTAAACACCTATAAATATTTTCATGTTCTATTTTGAAATAAGATTGAAATCATACTATTATTACATACAGCATCACAATGATTATTTTATTTCAGATAACATTCAACCTGAATCAAACCTAAGGCCACTTTTATTTTTAATTACTGTAAGTTTGGTTAGCTCACATTTAAAAAAAATTATTCTTTTTTAAAACCCTACTATTTGGAAGTCACTACAACAACATGTCAAATTAGAGGAGTAAAAGTAAAAGAAGCTTTTGCACAGTGCAAGTAAATGTTCCATTACCCTCACTTTGAAATTCCGACTCTGGCTGAAATTCAGAAAAAGCTTTTAAGGTTTCTCTCCGCCCACTGCCTCCCACCTCTGTAGGTATGTGTATCTTTCACACTGTCCCTATCAACTTGGCGATGTTTCTAACTCCACAGGGATTTAAAACTGGGGGGGGGGGGCGGGCAGGGGTGTGGGTAGGGCTCTCTCCCTTCTCCTACCCCTGTGGTGTGTGTGGCTGAAGGTTCCTCCCCACGGCTTCTCACAAGACTTTCAAGATCAAGTGATTCCTGGCCAAGAAACAAAAACAGAACCACCCCCTGTTCCCCAGTGAAAACTGGTAATAAGATCAGGGGCAACCCCAAGAAGAGACACTGGAGAAGAACCAAGCGGACTGTGTAAGGAACTGCACAGGAGACGGCACACGTTTATGCTGTGTCGAGGTCACTAGCATCTCACTTTACCAAGCTGAAAGTATCCCCACTACTTGGACTGACAGGAGAATAGGTCTTATCAGGTAGATTCTTTTTCTCTTTGCTCCGGTGCTTCTGCATGAGAAGGTTCCCTAATAAATCTGAAACCTTTTGTTTGTAAATAAAGAAATTTTTTAAGTGGAAGGAGAGAGAGACTTGCTACCAAAGGCAACAAGAAAGGAATAATGAAACAAAGTGAAACAAAATGCCCAACTCAGCAGGTTGAGCCACTTCTAGCTCTGTCATCATTACAGTCCCCGGAGCATGAAAGACTTACACTCATGAATAATTATAATAACCCTCAGACATTTTTTAAAAGGTCAGGCGATCTTTCTTCTGTGCTCTAAGTGTACACGTTTGATGGAAATTATTTTGCAAACAACCGAGGAACCATCTGTAAAGGGTCTAAGGAAGCAAAATTTTGCTGTGCCCGATCTCCCAAAGCACCAAATGGAAATGTTTCTTCGACTAGGAAATAACTTACCTCGTAATACTCCCCAAACTCTGTTGGCCTTGAGGAAAGCCACTGGTTCTTTCACAAGTAAAGTATCTGCAGTGGAGGGTGGGGGGGGAAAGTTTCTGTTAATCCCTCAGTGACACACAGTGAATTTCCTAAACATGTAGTTAATATTTCTGGACCATTCTTTTCTCCCTAGCTCCAGGCCTGTTTCCTCCAACTGCCTCCCGTACATTCTTCACAGAGATACCCTGCGGATTCCTTGAACTCTGCATGCCCAAAGCTGAGCTCCCCCACTCTTTCCTGCTCCGTGCTGCCCCTGCCTGTCCCTAGTGCCTTCATCTCCGTGAGGCACCACAGTGCCCTCCTACCAGGTGAACTTTTCGAGTCAGAAATCTGGGTGACATCCCCACAATTCCTTATTTTCCCCTCCAGGAGAGTTATTCTCTCCACAGCCCCTCAACAGACTAGGTTCCTAATTCAGCTATGACTTTAAATCAAAAGTGCAAAACGTTCCTCAGTTCCTTAGTTCCTTGGGAAAGCCTCAAGTATCACTCCAATCTTCCACTCCACCAAAGGCCAGAGACTTACCTCCACTCTTTCTCTTCTCCTTCTGTGCTTCCCTACTTGCCTTGCATCCACCTTCCCAGCTATTAGCCTAAATATGCCTTAAAGTTCACTTCCTAAGTCACTTGAGCTAAATTCAGCTTTGTCCCAATCAACAAAAGGTTCACACCCAGGTAGGGCAGGTTCCAGTTGGATGCTTCTGGACAAAGCGGGGGGGG